>NW_024719665.1:1224503-1286840 GCF_018991925.1 Homarus americanus
TATAACGAACTTGGTCTTTCCCCCTTACAGGATCGTGTCCAGGAGTTTTACCTAAAAACTGCCGTCTCCATTCTACGGGATCCTAGGGGCAACTATGTCCAAACCAACTTGACTACTGCTGTTCGAGACCGACCTCCATCTAGAAGACAGTGGCGAGGGTCACTTATCCGAGCCCTTCAGGAACATGACCTCCTGCCTGATATTGTTGTCACCCCTGCTGTTGGTTCGTCTCATTCTCCCTGGCTGGATTTTCAACCTGAAGTGATTGCCCTCGGTGGACCGCTCCCGAAATCCCAGGTGAACCCTGTTATTCTCTGCAAATACCACCTCTCCAGGATCGCTCACTGGTCCCCAGGTAGGGTCGTCCTCTACACTGATGGTTCTGTTGACCCCGCTACAGGTAGGGCCGGGGCTGGTGTCTACATCTCCCGTCCTCATGCCCTGAGCCTATCAAACTGTCTCTCAGAGTTTCTGACGGGGCATCCTCCACTCAGGCTGAACTAATAGCCCTCCTTGCTGCCCTTCTCGCTGAGGAAGAAGCAGATGGTTTCTGCCCCTTGCTTGTCTGCTGCGATTCCAGGTCTGCTCTCGACGGGATCGCATTTGGATCTGGGGAAAATAAGGACCTCATCCTCCGAATACGAGGGTTAACATCCACACTTCAGGATGAAGGCCGTCCTGTGACATTCCTATGGATACCTAGTCATGTCGGTATCTTGGGGAATGAGGCAGCAGATGACCTTGCCAAGACTGGCTGCAACAAGGCCACACCTGACTACGTTGTTCCTCGAACACTCTTACAGATTAGGACCCAAATCCGCCGCAAACAGAGAGAAGCTCGGGAAGCAGCCATCCCCCTGGACTCCCCGCCCACATGGTACGATGTCCTCCGTAAACTTCCTGACTTCTCATACGTCTACGGGAAAGGGTCGCGGAAGGGGGACGTGATTGCTGCCCGTATCATCATTGGGTATGACTTTGCTTGGGAGATTGGTATCCCCACATCCCCTGAGCAACGCTCTTGTGCGTTATGCAGAAGACCCGACAGCTGCACCCTTATTCACTACCTCCTAAGATGTCCCCACACACAACGCTTCCGTGACGCCTGCTGGACCACCACTCCACGACCCCCTGACGGAGACACGATGATCCTCCCAATACTGGCCAGATATTTTGTAAATAATATTAATTATGTGTTAAAGGAACATCCTTCCTTCCTTAGGCTTTAGTAAGCCCCTTTATAATATTTATACTGTATATACTTTTCACACTTGCCAGATGCTTCTGGTGTCATTGTACAGGGGTACCTAGTGACAGCACTAGGATCCCGCTTCCTCTATCAAGGAATAAACAATTGTAATTGAGAAGTGTAATATTATAACCAAGAACGTAATACTCAATAATATGTACATCCTCAGTTAAACTAAGGATATCCAAAAACTATTGCTTATTTAATGCTTATTATGGTACGTTTAGCTATATCTCTAATATATATTGTGCTAGATTTTGAATTTTAATTAAATTGAAAAATTTTATACAATTTTTTCTTTTCTGGTTTAGATAACTAAAAATTGTTTCTTTATTAAGTAAGTAATAAAAAAGTTAAAATAGTCGTAAAACTATATATAATAAAAACTGATAAATGTTAGGAAAATATTTAAATACACATAAAATAATTCAAATGCCGTATTTTCATTATACAACCTATCACTTCTGATAGACAAGCTGTTACTCAAACAAAGAATGCCAGCAGTAATGTACTGTACCTGCGATCACTACCATGTAAACCTCAGCTGTTATTAAACAAGGTTTTAGGAATATAAATATTCTTGTATTACAGGAGCTGGTCAATTGACTATCAATTAGTTAACTTAGTTTACCATTAAAATGTTTCGTTCTCTCTTTTTAATGTTCTGGGAGACTGACATAAAAACATCCGCTCACATTTTACCTCTCATCTTTTTAACTGATCGGCTCGTTTGCCGCTTGGGTGGTAGGCCACATGACTCCATATATAATGTACAGCACTGTTGACAAGTACTGGCTCCAGAATGTATCTGTATCTGCGTCAGTTTGGGTCAAGTCTAGTTAAAAGAGCTCACACTCAGTGCCGTCACAACACTGCCTGGCATTTGCTCCAAGAGTTCACTAGTGTCTCTCCATAAAAGAAGAAATAATAATAATAGATAAAATACCGTGGCAATTTTATGCACTTTTTTATTATTATTTATTGGGCACCCCCCTACATCCTTGTGTAAGGTGAAGCGCAGAAGCGTTTACAGTGCCCAACAGGGAAGCATGCTAAGTTCATGCTTGCCTTTATGTTTCATGAGCTAAGGGCGTAGAAGCCTGAAGAGTCAAGGGCATAGAAGCCTGAAGAGTCAGTGGTTTATATCATCAAGTTATTGGAAGCTCCAACAACTTATCCCTGAATACGAATTCGCAACTTTCGATTTACACCAGGTACCTACTTTACTGCTAGGTGAACAGGAACTAATGGGGGCTAGGATGTATGTCCAAACAACTTCCACCGGCCCGGGAATCGAATCCGTGACATCTCGCTTGCGACGGCAAGAGCGGTACCACTCTACCACCAGCACCCCACTTTTATGAACTTGTGGCTGCTTGAATGTGAGGCTGTGACCTCTACTGGGGCGGGCATCATCTAGTTCTAGGTATGAACACTCGACTAAGTTATGTCCTCCAAGATGCTTATTGACTTCTATTAAGTCTCCTCCTTTAAGTTTCTGCCTTTAAAACCGTAAAACCACTTTCCCCATGCTTATGTTAAATCCTTCAAAATATGTTTATGGGTACACATTATAAAAAACTGAAGCGTGAATTTCTTTAAGGTGTAGAAGTTGTAGACCCAGTATCAAGGAATAATCAAAGACCGGAGATCTCAACAACTGCATTTGCTAACCATTACCTCGAAACACGATTAACATCCAGGTTCCCAGTTACTGCTTAAAAAATAGAGGCAAACTACGAAAATCAGGACTATAATTTTCACCTGACCAGGAGTCAAACACAGTTCAACGAGAGTGTGAGGCGAGGATACTAACCATTACACCACACGTCGTCTCTAATATCTAGTAAAGCCAGTTCCATGAACAACGTAGCAACTTGGCAAACATCTACAGTATATACCATATTGTCACCTTTCAAGACGAACTTGTAGGAATTCGTGGTATAATGTTGTCTAGCATTCAGGATGGATGGAAACTCTAAGGTGGTTTTCTTGTATAATATAAGTTATATGATTTACAGTCTGGTGCTGGAGGTGCCGTGTGGTGAGGAGCTGCTCAGTAGAGACGTTCGGTGAGTAGCGTGTTGAAGGAGGTAGATGTGCAGGAGCTTTGTTAGAGAAGATGTTGCCTGTTGCTGGCCTCCTGGTTGAATGAATGCTGACAGCGTGGAGCTTGCTGGAGGAGGTGTTGCTTGTTCAAGAAGAGACCAGAATGAGAAAGCTGGTTGGTGAGGAAGCTCAGAGAAGGACAGCTGGTGGGTCGCCATGCTCGCTGGCGAGAGCGAGGGCCGCCAGGCAGCGGCGGAGGAGGAGGTGTTGCTTGTTCAAGAAGAATGGTCAGAATGAATCTCAATGGAGAGACAGAGCTTATATACCCAGCAGCCGCGAGTCCTCTATGAGTCATGTTGGGAAAACCCGAGAAAGTCGCCGGTCTTTTGGTTCGGTTGCTAGGATACGGTGACATTGGAATGCGGATACGCAGTTGTAGGGGAAAAGTCCACTACAAACTACTGAATCTGATGGGCTAATTAACAAACATAATTGGAAGGGTAAGTTTAGTGTAGGCGAGCATTTAATTAAACACTGCATAATAAGGTAATCAAAGGATGGTTGGCACCACCTTTTCCTTCAGAATTACTTCGTGGCATACACGGGAAAGGTTGCTGCCGTCAAATGTGTACAATAATAATGGAAGACAAAATGTTGCATTAAATAAAAGCTGATAATTTCACCGCCTGATAACATTGTAAGCATTTATGAAATCAATGAAAATCACTAACCTAACCACTTGTGTTCGAGGTCCTCTCTCTGCTGAATAACATCGTCTGCCAAATAAAATATTTACCTCTCAAAGATGAAGCCTAACTCAATAACTCATTGTTGCCGGTCACTCAGTGGGTGAGTGTAGTTGGTTAACGTACGAATAATGCGCTGCATAATTTATGTGAATGGTGATTATATAAGTTTAACACTAGAAATTATTATAAAATATCTAAATATGAGCAGATAATGCAGGTGATATGAAATTTATTACTTGACATAAGGAGATTTACGCTTGAACGGCGTGTTCTAGCATTAGTGAAACAGCCAATCAGATGCTGATGTTTACCAATGCAGCTTATCTGTTGTCTATAGGAATTACGTTGCATTGAAAGACGATTTAAGGGTTTTAAAATCATGACACACAATAGAGAGAACAAATGATTAAAATAAGTGCATATTTACAAAATGAAGCTGAGTTAAAGTGCCAGAAAATATTTTCAATGGTTTTTACTAGCAAAAGGCAACAATTGGCAATAATGACATGTGTGTGTGTGTGTGTGTGTGTGTGTGTGTGTGTGTGTCTGTGTCTGTGTGTGTGTGTTTACATGTTCCGTTAACTTAAGGTGTTGATGTGTTGAACATGTATGATGTAAAATAAAAAGTACTGCGATTATAAACATTCACTCGCTTTGTTGTAGTTTGCGGCGAATAGATTCAATGACAAGGGTATAGGTTGAATAGCCTTGTATAAACCGATAGTTAAAGCCAAAATGACTGCCGACTTTAGCTGTGTTCCAAGGGCGATAATGGTGCGGGACCATATAAGCCTTATAAAGTGTTAAATTTTCAAGAAAACGTGAGCAAATACTGTATATGCGATGCAATAATCGATATTATGAAAATATGAGTTGATACTATTGTAGTGGACGTCTCCCCTACAAACTGCGTAGCTGCCACCACCTGCTACCGTCTTCCCTAGCAACCAAGCGTATCCGCATTCCAATGCCGCCGTATCCTAGCAACCGAGCCAAAAGACCGGCGACTTCTCGGGTTTTCCCAACATGACTCATAGCGGCTGCTGGGTATATAAGCTCTGTCTCTCCATTGAGATTCATTCTGACCATTCTTCTTGAACAAGCAACACCTCCTCCTCCGCCGCTGCCTGGCTGCCTTAGCTCCTCCTCGCCTGCCTGGCGGTCCTCGCTCCCGCCAGCGAGCATGTCCTCCTCTGAGCTTCCTCACCAACCAACTTTCATTCTGCCCATTTTGCTGAACAAGCAACATCTCCTCCAGCAAGCTCCACGCTGTTAACATTTCATTCAACCATGAGGCCAGCAACAGGCAACATCTTCTCTAACGAAGCTCCTGCACATCTACCTCCTTCAACAAGCTACTCACCGAACGTCTCTACCAAGCAGCCCCTCACCACACGGCACCTCCAGCGCTGATGGAGCTCCCTTAATGCACGTTTTAATTATCATAAACTATAACTATTTTCAATATGTAACATGTCACATCAGCTTTAACTTGTCTATTTCTGAATAAAAAAAAAATTGTAGTAAATTTGGTGTGATCGTCGCCGTCCTCGTTACTTATCGTCGTTTTCTTTGTGTCTGTAGGGCAGAATATATTATCAGTCAACTGTTCCGTGTACCACCACTAGTTGTTGATTAAAGAAGAAGATGATGGTTGTCAGACAATCATCAACACAGTCAGTTGGTGATTCCTGGTGGTGCGCCGCAACATGGTGGGGGTCTTGGTAGTAGACGGGAGGGGGACTCACTGCCCCCCTACGGCTCTAACGCTACGCTCTGCGGCAGATCATATCATTTTACTGTAGCAGCGCTGTCCTTCCCTCAACACTTCCCCCCTCCTCCCATACCCATACTCCCTCCAGATCTTCACCTCCTAAATCCCATACCCCTACTCCCCCAGTTCTTCTCCTCCACACACTCCTACTCCCTCAAGCTATTTCCCTACTCCTCCCATACTCCGTCTCCAACACACCCCCTGTTCTTCGTCTCCCACACTCCCTACTCTCAAGCCACCACTCTCTCGCTACTGCTTAATATTCACCAACACTACACTGCTGTGCCTTTATTCGTCTCTTAGTTTACCTCTTTTCTATCCTAATTTACGTTCTTCCATTTACGTTAACTTGTTCCCCATCCTCGTTATATTATCTGTATTCATCCATGTTTCAGTATTACTGTTGTTGAATCCGAATTGAAAAAAAAAATGCATATGTACTTGTATTCCTTCATCGCATTTTTTAGTATTCGTATCCTGGTATCTGTCATCCCTAACTTCCCTTTATCATATATACTCAGCTACCCATATATATTTTCCCAGAATCTCTACCTGGATTTCAGTAGTTTTCCCTCCCTCCCCACCAACTTCCAGCAGGAAGTCAGGATTACCACTAGTTCTCCCCCAGGAAGTCAGTGTTATCCCCCGCCGCGTAACCCTAGACTCCCTCTGGTGGCCGTCAATCGTCACCGCCACCCACTGCGTCTCGGTCTCGCGACTCTAGCTCTACCAGACCGTGCAGAGTTGCCAATTTAGCGCTTTGCCCGCTAGATCTAGCGCTTTGCTTGCTAGATCTAACACTTTTTTGCCTAATCTAACGCCAAAATTTTGTGTTTAGCGCCTTAGCGCTTTTCTTGGCGCAATTTCTTACATCTAGCGGCAAATTTAGTGCTATTTTCAAATGATGGGAATTTTCAAGTATTATAAAAGAATATCTTTATGAAAATAGGAAGTTTAATCAGAACTTATAAAAAATCAAACAAAACATACGGTACCGTTACAGACTGCTTACAATCCCGTAAATTTCTCATACTCAAAAATTAATTACAGGTCCGTAAGCAATCTATAATTCTAGTATTTACACTGCAAATTCAGTTCTCTTGTACGAAGGTAGATGGCAGTGCATGAGCTAGTTGGCCAATCGTCACTCAGTTAACAAAATCATCAACCAATCACAGGAGGAGACATCAGCTGAGATTGACACATGTAGTGGTTTGTTTGTAAACAAAAGATGGAAGGACCTACTGCAAAGAGGCGACCAAATTTCAGCAAGGAGGAAGTATTCATAATAGATTAAACTCACTAAAATTGCTTTAATTGAGTTAAACTTATCTTGAGAGCATAGAGAAAGACCTCCTCTTGCATCTTGCTTGTCATCTACTTGCATTTGAAGCTGCTTTCTGGACATACAGTTTGTAGTGGAGCTGGTAAAACAGCTTCGTCAACGTTTGCCTGACAATGCATAAGTTTTACAGTCTATGTCATCTCTGAGTGCAAGTGAATGCCTGAAACCAATAAAGCCTGGAATACTGGAATTAGCAAAGATGTTTGTTGATAGTGATGAAATTATCACACGCATTAAGTTCCAATGGAAGAAGCTTCATCACAAACAAAACATTGACACCCAAGGGCTCTGAGCAGAAATATTTTCTTACAGGGATGCAACAGGAGAAAATCCCTTTAGTGACCTCTCTGAGTTAAATTTGACAGTGCTAAGATTGCCTCATTCCAAAGCTGATGTGAAACGCATCTTTAGTCATATGAATATTGTCAAGTTAAAACTTTGAAACAGACTTAACACCAAAAGTTTAAATGCAATACTAACTATCAAGTATGGACTAAGAAGGCATGAAAGTTGTTGTTATGATTGTTAACAGCATAAGGAAGTGTTGAAAAACAATGGGTCATTAAAGTCATATCAGTCATCACAACCACAATCAGGATCCTCATGAACTGCAACAACCTGAAAGTGACCAAGGACAAGATAAAGACAACGAGGAGGAGATTGCAGATTGGGAATTAGCAGATCTGGAATAATAGTTAGTAGTATCAAATCATTTGTACCAGTAACTTTTGTATAACTAATTCCTAGCACTTTTTGTTAGCTTCTTCCATAATTGTAATGCTTTCTTAGCGCTTTTGGGGCGTGAATAAAGCCCCACGTGAAATTTTCAGTTGGCAGCTATGCGTGAGGCCAGACTTGCCAGTGCGACAGACGAGAGACACAGTACAGACTCAGAGGTCGTCCGTTCGGGTTGTGTATATCGTTCCTCGCTCTCTCTTGGTTGTGGAAGTTTGCAAGTTTGTGAGTTGTTTGATGGTACGGTACTACTGTCGGATATATTACTCTCTGTATTTATTTGCTCTGCTTAGCATACCGTACGAAAAACTGCTTTAAAAATGCGGTATATTTAAAACAACTGATATTGTATTTAGAAATATAAAGAAGTTGAATTAACTAAGGTAAGTCACTGCATTGAACTTTTATTATAAAATAACTTGACCGGCTAGGCACTTTCTTTTAATTAACAAAGTTATTAAAAAATGGTCATTGAGCTGCGTAGTCTCAAAAAACATCACCTGTCTGAAGTTTATACATTATGCAGCTGTGATAATTCTTAACAGGTGTGAGTGACCACACTTGTCTTAGGCGTAACAGCAACAGGTGTGGTAGCTATGAAGGGGCTGTCAACAGGTTTGGAGGTTCTGGGGGAAACCCCAACAGATATACAGGTTAAATGGGTTAACTACAGCATCAGTTGGGCACTCTTACGTTACAGCAACAGGTGGGAGTTCAGTGTTACAGCAACAGGTGGGAGTTCAGTGTTACAGCAACAGGTGGGAGTATAGTGTTTCAGCAACAGGTGGGAGTATAGTGTTACAGCAACAGGTGGGAGTATAGTGTTGCAGCAACAGGTGGGAGTTCAGTGTTACAGCAACAGGTGGGAGTATAGTGTTACAGCAACCGATTGGGAGTATAGTGTTACAGCAACAGGTGGGGAATTATAGTGTTACAGCAACAGGTGGGGAGTATGAGTGTTACAGCAACGATTGGGAGTATAGTGTTACAGCAACAGGTGGGGTATAGTGTTACAGCAACAGGTGGAATTATAGTGTTACAGTAGGGAGTGACAGTTTGGCAAAGTTTTCAAAATCTAATTGCTTGGGTTGGATTATTTGTCTATCGGCCACGCTTAATTCCGAATATGTTTGAGTTTTTTACATCATTGCATTAGAGGGTTTGTGGATACTTTTGGTTTGGCATGAAAACGCAAAAAACTGTAAAAATAAAGGGACTGGCAATGTGGCACAACCTGTTAAAAATCAAGTTATTGAATTGGATTATTCGACTACTGTGTACACTGGTTCATAATATGCTATTGTTTTACAACTCAATGCGCTACAAATTATGCCGATATTTTTTGCTGCAAGCCACATGTATATAGTTTCGAAAATCAATAGATTCCGTGAATGAGGACATTCATGGAACATTACCAAACTCCGTATATGTGCCAATGGCAGGCCAATGGCAATATTTACAGAGTTTGTTGAGGCTCCCTGGACGGGAATGCCCTGAATTTATTCCACGGAATCTATTCACGCCGTTGGTAATATTCGTCCCAGGACTGATCAACGAATTCAGCCCAAGTAGCTTGACTTGGACAGTTAAGGACAAAATCTCAGTCCGTACTTTTGAATAAAATATTGTTCAATAGGTGGTGATATTGAAGTGCTGAAAGTTGTTTTTTCTGTGTTGTTTTGCAGTTAGTTCAAAGGGCCGCCACCAAGATGGGTCGTCCTAAGATTAGCAACACTCAGCTGCGCCAGGGTAACGATAAGGTGTTCGGGGTTCGGATGCCTCTGCCATCTAACAAGTTGCCTCTGAACAAGGAAGTTGGAAGTGCCCTGGCTTATGAAGCAGAAAACGAGAGGTTAAGGAGAAGAACAAATGCTTTTGATTATATGGATGCCACCAACAAGGTGACTGAGAAGGTACTGGATGTGTATAGGAAGGCCACTGTCCCCACTATCTCTGAAATCAGGGTGAAAATGAGAGTCCACGACCTGTGGAGGATGCGGAGGGAGACGATGATGATGAAGGGAAATGGACAGAAACAGAAAAGGAAGAAAACGAAGAACGGGAAGCTGAAGATGAGGTTCGAGGATATAGCTGAGAAGTTGTTTGATGTGGCAGACGACAGCAAAGTGCACGAACGAGAGAAAAGCTTCCTGGCAGCCCAGAGGAAACCGGGAAGGGAGGGCTGCATTGATGGCGTTGACAAAATTGTGACTGCCAAGCTGAAAGAAGAGAGGGAGAAGGAAGCGAAGAGGGCAAAGAAAAGGGCTGAGGAAGAGAGGAAAACTGAGAAGATGAGGTCAAAGAGTAAGGAGGAGATGGAGAGGATGTCGTGTAAAGTGTCGGCAGTGGATGACAGTGCTCAGGAAGAAGATAGTGATTATAAGGATGTCAATGACAATGAGTTCAAGGCTATGGTCGACAGGAGAGCAAGATCAGAGAAAAGGAAAAGGGAGAAAGAAGCCGAGGACAGGATCGGAGAAACTGCTGACAGGTTCAAGGTATCCAATGATGCAGTGGCTCACATCGCAAACACCATCAGAGCTGCAGACAACATCATAACTGAAGGGGACAAGTCTAAAGTGACTAACTGGAAGAAAGTGGAGAGAGTCAGGAAGAGGTCACGAGAACAGAAAAAAGAAAAGTTCAGGGGATTCAAGGTCAGAGGTCTCATGGTAGATGAGAGGATCAATGAGAACAAGATAGTGACTGGTGTAGGTGAGAAGAACCACAAGAGATTCGCCATGGAAAAGAGGGAAGACTGTGCAGTAGGGAGTGACAGTTTGGCAAAAGTTTTCAAAATCAAGTGGCTTGGGTTGGATTATTTGTCTATCGGCCACGCTGGTTCCGAATATGTTTGAATCTTTAACATCAGTGCAGCAAAAATATCGGCATAATTTGTAGCGCATTGAGTTGTAAAACAATAGCATATTATGAACCAGTGTACACAGTAGTCGAATAATCCAATTCAATAACTTGATTTTAACAGGTTGTGCCACATTGCCAGTCCCTTTATTATTTACAGTTTTTTCGCGTTTTTCATGCCAAACCCAAAAGTATCCACAAACCTTCTAATGCAATGATGTAAAAAACTCAAACATATTCGGAATTAGCGTGGCCGATAGACAAATAATCCAACCCAAGCAATTAGATTTTGAAAACTTTTGCCAAACTGTCACTCCCTAGTTGCAGCAACAGGTGGGAGTTCAGTGTTACAGCAACAGGTGGGAGTATAGTGTTACAGCAACAGGTGGGAGTATAGTGTTACAGCAACAGGTGGGAGTATAGTGTTACAGAAACAGTGGGTAGTGTTACAGCAACAGGTGGGAGTTCAGTGTTACAGCAACAGGTGGGGAGTACAGTGTTACAGCAACAGATGGGAGTTTAGTGTTACAGAAACAGGTGGGAGTTCAGTGTTACAGCAACAGGTGGAGTTCAGTGTTACAGCAACAGGGAGTTCAGTGCAACAGGTGGAGTCGGTTACAGCAACAGGTGGGAGTTCAGTGTTAAGAACAGGTGGGAGTTCAGTGTTACAGCAACAGGTGGGAGTTAGTTAGCAAAAGGGGAGTATATTGTTACAGCAACAGGTGGGAGAATAGTGTTACAGAAACAGGGAGTATAGTGTTACAGCAACAGGTGGGAGTTCAGTGTTACAGAAACAGGTGGGAGTATAGTGTTATAGCAACAGGTGGGAGTATAGTGTTACAAACAGGTGGGAGTATAGTGTTACAGCAACAGGTGGGAGTATAGTGTTACAGAAACAGGTGGGAGTATAGTGTTACAGCAACAGGTGGGAGTTCAGTGTTACAGCAACAGGTGGGCAGTGTTACAGCAACAGATGAGTTTAGTGTTACAGAAACAGGTGGGAGTTCAGTGTTACAGCAACAGGTGGGAGTTCAGTGTTATAAGCAACAGGTGGGAGTTCAGTGTTACAGCAACAGGTGGGAGTTCAGTGTTACAGCAACAGGTGGGAGTTCAGTGTTACAGCAACAGGTGGGAGTTCAGTGTTACAGCAACAGGTGGAGTTCAGTGTTACAACAGGGGAGTATTGTTACAGCAACAGGTGGGAGTAAGGGTTACAAACAGGTGGAGTTCAGTGTTACAGCAACAGGTGGGAGTATAGTGTTACAGCAACAGGGGAGTATAGTGTTACAGCAACAGGTGGAGTATAGTGTTAAACAGGTGGGAGTATAGTGTTACAGAAGCAGGTGGAGTATAGTGTTGCAGCAACAGGTGGGAGTTTAGTGTTACAGCAACAGGGAGTTCAGTGTTACAGCAACAGGTGGGAGTATAGTGTTACAGCAACAGGTGGGAGTATAGTGTTACAGCAACAGGTGGGAGTATATTGTTACAGCAACAGGTGGGAGATAGTGTTACAGCAACAGGTGGGAGTATAGTGTTACAGAAACAGGTGGGAGAGTAGTGTTACAGAAACAGGTGGGAGTATAGTGTTACAGCAACAGGTGGGAGAATAGTGTTGCAAACAGGTGGGAGTATAGTGTTACAGCAACAGGTGGGAGTTCAGTGTTACAGAAACAGGTGGGAGTATAGTGTTATAGCAACAGGTGGGAGTATAGTGTTATAGCAACAGGTGGGAGTATAGTGTTACAGCAACAGGGGGAGTATAGTGTTACAGAAACAGGTGGGAGTATAGTGTTACAGCAACAGGTGGGAGTTCAGTGTTACAGCAACAGGTGGGAGTATAGTGTTACAGCAACAGATGGGAGTTTAGTGTTACAGAGGTGGGAGTTCAGTGTTACAGCAACAGGTGGGAGTTCAGTGTTCAGCAACAGGTGGGAATTCAGTGTTACAAACAGGTAGGAGTTCAGTGTTACAGCAACAGGTGGAGTGAGTTCAGTGTTACAGCAACAGGTGGGAGTTCAGTGTTACAGCAACAGGTGGAGTTTAGTGTTACAGCAACAGGTGGGAGTTCAGTGTTACAGAAACAGGTGGGAGTATAGTGTTATAGCAACAGGTGGGAGTTCAGTGCTATAGCAACAGGTGGGAGTTCAGTGTTACAGCAACAGGTGGGAGTTGAGTGCTGCAGCAACAGGTGGGAGTATAGTGTTACAGCAACAGGTGGGATATAGTGTTACAGCAACAGGTGGGAGTTCAGTGTTACAGCAACAGGTGGGGTTTAGTGTTACAGCAACAGATGGGAGTTCAGTGTTACAGCAACAGGTGGGAGTTCAGTGTTACAGCAACAGGTGGGAGTTCAGTGTTACAGCAACAGGTGGGAGTTCAGTGTTACAGCAACAGGTGGGAGTATATTGTTACAGCAACAGGTGGGAGTATAGTGTTACAGCAACAGGTGGGAGTTCAGTGTTACAGCAACAGGTGGGAGTATAGTGTTACAGCAACAGGTGGGAGTATAGTGTTACAGCAACAGGTGGGAGTATAGTGTTACAGCAACAGGTGGGGTATAGTGTTACAGAAGCAGGTGGGAGTATAGTGTTGCAGCAACAGGTGGGGTTTAGTGTTACAGCAACAGGTGGGAGTTCAGTGTTACAGCAACAGGTGGGAAGATAGTGTTACAGCAACAGGTGGGAGTATAGTGTTACAGCAGGTGGGAGTATATTGTTACAGCAACAGGTGGGAGTATAGTGTTACAGCAACAGGTGGGAGTATGTGTTACAGAAACAGGTGGGAGTATAGTGTTACAGAAACAGGTGGGAGTATAGTGTTGCAGCAACAGGTGGGAGTTCAGTGTTACAGCAACAGGTGGGAGTTCAGTGTTACAGCAACAGGTGGGAGTTCAGTGTTACAGCAACAGGTGGGAGTATAGTGTTACAGAAACAGGTGGGAGTATAGTGTTACAGCAACAGGTGGGAGTTCAGTGTTACAGAAACAGGTGGGAGTATAGTGTTATAGCAACAGGTGGGAGTATAGTGTTACAGCAACAGGTGGGAGTATAGTGTTACAGCAACAGGTGGGAGTATAGTGTTACAGAAACAGGTGGGAGTATAGTGTTACAGCAACAGGTGGGAGTTCAGTGTTACAGCAAATAGGTGGGAGTACAGTGTTACAGCAACAGATGGGAGTTTAGTAAGTTACAGAAACAGGTGGGAGTTCAGTGTTACAGCAACAGGTGGGAGTTCTAAAGTGTTATGTTAAATAGGTGGGAGTTCAGTGTTACAGCAACAGGTGGGAGTATAGTGTTACAGCAACAGGTGGGAGTTCAGTGTTACAGAAACAGGTGGGAGTATAGTGTTATAGCAACAGGTGGGAGTTCAGTGTTATAGCAACAGGTGGGAGTTCAGTGTTACAGCAACAGGTGGGAGTTTAGTGCTACAGCAACAGGTGGGAGTATAGTGTTACAGCAACAGGTGGGAGTATAGTGTTACAGCAACAGGTGGGAGTTCAGTGTTACAGCAACAGGTGGGAGTTTAGTGCTACAGCAACAGGTGGGAGTTTAGTGTTACAGAAACAGGTGGGAGTTCAGTGTTATAGCAACAGGTGGGAGTTCAGTGTTATAGCAACAGTTGGGAGTTCAGTGTTACAGCAACAGGTGGGAGTTTAGTGCTACAGCAACAGGTGGGAGTTCAGTGTTACAGCAACAGGTGGGAGTATAGTGTTACAGCAACAGGTGGGAGTTCAGTGTTACAGCAACAGGTGGGAGTTCAGTGTTACAGCAACAGGTGGGAGTATAGTGTTACAGCAACAGGTGGGAGTTCAGTGTTACAGCAACAGGTGGGAGTTTAGTGCTACAGCAACAGGTGGGAGTTTAGTGTTACAGAAACAGGTGGGAGTTCAGTGTTATAGCAACAGGTGGGAGTTCAGTGTTATAGCAACAGTGGGGAGTTCAGAGTTACAGCAACAGGTGGGAGTTTAGTGCTACAGCAACAGGTGGGAGTTCAGTGTTACAGCAACAGGTGGGAGTTCAGTGTTACAGCAACAGGTGGGAGTTCAGTGTTACAGCAACAGGTGGGAGTTCAGTGTTACAGCAACAGGTGGGAGTTCAGTGTTACAGCAACAGGTGGGAGTTAGTGTTACAGCAACAGGTGGGAGTTCAGTGTTACAGCAACAGGTGGGAGTTTAGTGTTACAGCAACAGGTGGGAGTTTAGTGTAACAGCAACAGATGGAAGTTCAGTGTTACAGCAACAGGTGGGAGTTTAGTGTTACAGCAACAGGTGGGAGTTCAGTGTTACAGGAACAGGTGGGAGTTTAGTGTTACAGCAACAGATGGGAGTTCAGTGTTACAGCAACAGGTGGGAGTTCAGTGTTACAGCAACAGATGGGAGTTCAGTGTTACAGCAACAGGTGGGAGTTTAGTGATACAGAAACAGGTGTGAGTTCAGTGTTACAGCAACAGGTGGAAGTTCAGTGTTTAACTCAACCTTGTCCACTTAATCTGTGTAGTAGTGTATAAAAGAACACATATACAACTCTTATTAAGATATATTAGAATGTTTAACCATTATAACCTAACATAACATAACCTAACCTAATGAATTAAGGTTAGGTTGGGTTAGGTTAGGTTAGGTTAGGTTGGGTTATCGTTAGGTTAGAGAAGGTAAGCGTGAGGTCAGAATGGGTTAGGTTAGTGTTCGGTTAGTTTAGGCTAATATTAGGATGGATTAGGCCTGCGTTAGGTTTAAGTTAGTGTTAGGTTTAGCTTAGGTGAGGTTAAATTAGATTAGGTTGGTTAGCTTAGGTTATGTTAGGTTAGGTTAGCAATATGTTAGGTTATGTTATGTTAGGTTAGCGATAGGTTAGGTTATGTTATGTAAGGTTAGCAATAGGGTGTTTAAACTTAAGGTTGATGTAAGCTGCGATGGTCTCTCTCTCTCTCTCTCTCTATATATATATATATATATATATATATATATATATATACTTCATTTTTAGTCCATATAACACGCGGACTTTGAACATATAATCAACGACCTCACCAGCAAGGAATCGAACCCTCGACCTACTGGGTGTGACTAGGGAACGCTTACCGGCTAGGCCACAAGGACACTAAAAGCAGTTCTAGACTCTGTTATATTTCACACAAAGCCTGTTCATCGAGCTGATGGCGCCGTGAACCTCATTGGGAAACTGCCCGTGCCTCTTATGTGGTGTCAGTAGCATTTTACCGAATCTAGCTGGTATGAAACGCGAGGTACATATATATACTTAATTTTTAGTCCATATAACACGCGGACTTTGAACATATAATCAACGACCTCACCAGCAAGGAATCGAACCCTCGACCTACTGGGTGGGACTAGGGAACGCTTACCGGCTAGGCCACAAGGACACTAAAAGCAGTTCTAGACTCTGTTATATTTCACACAAAGCCTGTTCATCGAGCTGGGGCAGTAATAGGTAGGTGTGTGTTAGTATGAGGTAGTATTAGGTCGGTTTGTGTTAGTATGAGGTAGTGTTAGGTCGGTTTGTGTTAGTATGAGGTAGTATTAGGTCGGTTTGTGTTAGTATGAGGTAGTATTAGGTCGGTTTGTGTTAGTATGAGGTAGTATTAGGTCGGTTTGTGTTAGTATGAGGTAGTATTAGGTCGGTTTGTGTTAGTATGAGGTAGTATTAGGTCGGTTTGTGTTAGTATGAGGTAGTGTTAGGTCGGTTTGTGTTAGTATGAGGTAGTGTTAGGTAGGTGTGTGTTAGTATGGGGCAGTATTAGGAAGGTGTGTGTTAGTATGAGGTAGTGTTAGGTAGGTGTGTGTTAGTATGAGGTAGTATTAGGTCGGTTTGTGTTAGTATGAGGTAGTGTTAGGTAGGTGTGTGTTAGTATGAGGTAGTATTAGGTCGGTTTGTGTTAGTATGAGGTAGTGTTAGGTAGGTGTGTGTTAGTATGAGGGTATAGGTCGGTTTGTGTTAGTATGAGGTAGTGTTAGGTAGGTTTGTGTTAGTATGTAGTATTAGGTAGGTGTGTGTAGTATGAGGTAGTATTAGGTAGGTGTGTGTTAGTATGAGGTAGTATTAGGTCGGTTTGTGTTAGTATGAGGTAGTGTTAGGTCGGTTTGTGTTAGTATGAGGTAGTATAGAAGGTCGGTTTGTGTTAGTATGAGGTAGTATTAGGTCGTTTGTGTTAGTATGAGGTAGTGTTAGGTCGGTTTGTGTTAGTATGAGGTAGTGTTAGGTAGGTGTGTGTTAGGAGGTATTAGGTAGGTGTGTGTTAGTATGAGGTAGTGTTAGGTCGGTTTGTGTTAGTATGAGGTAGTATTTGGTAGGTGTGTGTTAGTATGAGGTAGTATTAGGTAGGTGTGTGTTAGTATGAGGTAGTATTAGGAACGTGTGTGTTAGTATGAGGTAGTGTTAGGTCGGTTTGTGTTAGTATGAGGTAGTATTTGGTAGGTGTGTGTTAGTATGGGGTAGTATTAGGTCGGTTTGTGTTAGTATGAGGTAGTATTTGGTAGGTGTGTGTTAGTATGAGGTAGTATTTGGTAGGTGTGTGTTAGTATGAGGTAGTATTTGGTAGGTGTGTGTTAGTTTGAGGTAGTATTTGGTAGGTGTGTGTTAGTATGAGGTAGTATTAGGTAGGTGTGTGTTAGTATGAGGTAGTATTAGGTAAATGATAAACTGTTCCTCCCATAAGGGCTAAAAATAATGAAGCCTAGCGTAGTATTACGGCCTCCCGCACTTGGCATCGTCTCCGTCGCGTTAAGCTGTGCCGTTTGTTTCCTAAATTATGGTAAACATCTCGCGTCTTCTTTGTTGACATGGTAGTTAATTAATTCTCTTTGCGTTGATTGAAGAGACAATGGAATACCTTCAATTGGCAATCATTTCGTGTCAGCCGATATCATTGACTTGCTCGATCCCATTCATTAACGAAGGCAACCAAGTGTGGTGACGTTTGGTGAATTAGTAATTAGTATTCCCATTATCGACGTCGAAGTACACAATATTAGGTCTCTCGCTTTCACCAATCAGGATGCACTTTATAGTACAGTCAATCGCATTGCGTCTTGTAATGCGATGAGGCCGAGGTAACGACCAATGTAAACAAACATCAACAGTACAATATTTTTGTTGTGATTTTTGCGCTGAAGATCAAATGTGATCTACGATACTTAATTGCAAGTAGAAGATCCACTGATGATGGTTTTTATCTATTTAAATGTATAGTTATTGTCTTTTGTTAGTGTCAGTATTTGTTAATTAAAGATGTGGCTGGGGAAGACCAACTCAGGAGGCATGTAAAGTGGACACATTATACAGTAGTTTAATGAGTTTGTACCAAAAATATGTGACGCTGTCTGCGTCTCTCTCTCTCTCTCTCTCGTATAACCTAATATAACCTGACCCAACCCTAACCGAACCTAACCTAACGGTAACCGAACTTAACCTAACCTAACCTAACCTAATTTTAACCTAACCTAACCGAACCTAACCTAACCCAACCCAACCTAACCTAACCCCTTAGGAAGCGGTGGGGTGTTTAATCATCAGATGAAAAAAGCTTGGGGGTGAAGGCTAATCTAGATATTATTTCAGTATATTAAAATCACCAAAACAGTCGTTGAGGAACCATCTTACCCGCCCCTGGCTGATATTGGGCCACAAACGTTGGTCATCTCGGCAATATTACGCTCATCTCCTTAAATTTTATGCATCATGGATTCATATTACTCTTTTGTCGTATATATGATCCTATGTAATTGGTCGCTTTACCACTATGGTCGTCCAGGGCGACATTTGTTGGTTGGTGTTATATCTGGTTTATTGAGTTAGCCTAACCTTGGGAGGAAATAGCCTACGTTATTGTGAAAATAGCCAAATTTGGGGAGGAATTAACCAAATGTAGGGAGAAAATAACCAAATTTAGGGAGATAGTAGCCAAACATGGTGGGTAAATGGCCAAACATTGAGGAAATAGTCAGGTTCAGGAAAGAAATAACCAAACTTAAGTGTGTATTAGCCAAGCTGTGTGTGTGTGGGGGCGTGTGCCTTACATATCGAGACAGCCAAACCCTATTCTTGCAAAAGCAGGAGAGAGAGAGAGAGAGAGAGAGAGAGAGAGAGAGAGAGAGAGAGAGGAATGTTATGAGATAGAAATAGCCTTCACGAGTTTGAATTAATTACAACGAACGACAGAAGCAACATAACATTAACACCGGGAAAATTATTGGAACGAACACAAGTCATCCAAAAGGAAAAGGACAAGAACTCAAAGATATGGATAATAAAGATGAAAATTAAAGACGATGAAGACAAAGACAAGAACTCAAAGATATGGATAATAAAGATGAAAATTAAAGACGATGAAGACAAAAAAAGACAAGAGAAAGAGAGAGAAAATAAAGACAGTTAAGAAAGTAAAAGACGAGGGAAAGGGAAAACATAGTCACAGGAACAGAGAAGCGAGTGTTTACATTATTGAGGAGGGGTTAAAGGTGGTTTCTCATTTCAGATTCAGAATTATTAAAGCAGAGGTGCGACTCGTGTCTTTCTCTATTGCCAATTTTCCTTTTCCCAATTTTTCCTGCTATTTTTTATTATTTCGCTGAGCTTTATTTTCTCTCAGTGTGGAAAGAGCTTTTTGGTTTTATGTTTTTCTTTGTTTTTTTATGTATTTCTTTGTGGATGTTTTTTGTTTGTTTGTGAATACGGTTTGTTTGTGTGTAATGTGTTTGTTGATATTGTTTGTTTGAAATGTTTTTGGTTTTGTTTATTGATGTTTTTTGTTCATGTTTTGTGTCATATTTAATTTTGTTCGTTTAATTAGTTGTTGATTAATTATAATTGTTCAATTTTTTACTTATTTATCATTTGCTTGTATTAATTATTTATCTATATATTATATTTTTTCATAATTTTTCATCTTTAATAAATTTTTGTTAATTTGTTGACTTATTAATTATTTAGTTTTTATTATTTTTTAGATTTATTTCATTTTTTCTGTTCGTGGCTTTGCAAAGATTATGAAATTATATATATTTTATTAGAATAAAAACAAGGAAAACAGTGTACAGTAATTATATAAAATATTATAATGTAATTAAGTTAATATAAAACAATAATCTAGTTCGACATTTATTACAATAGAAAAAGTGATAATGAAATGAAACTTTTTTATTATTATAAGAAAATAATTTAATCTACTTTTATAACAAGATCGAAAAGGAGATAATGACGCAATTAAAATGTTATTATAAGCAAATACAATCTACTTTTATTGGAAGAAAATGCAAGAATTTAATAAAATTTCCATTTTTATCAGAAACAAAATAGTAATATGTCAAAATTTATATAATAAAAAAAGCTAAAGTTATAATCAAAGTCTTATAACGAAAGGAAAACTTTGACTGTTTGGGTAAGTAACTAGGAGGTGATAAAGACAAGTTAAGGGGAGATAAGGAAATGTTGCCGTGTGAAAGTTTGAAGGTCGAGGGGGAAACTTGGTACTGTGGGTGCGGGGCGATAGGTGGGTGTGGGTGGAGGTGTGGGTGATGGGGTGTGGATATGTGAGATGGTTAAAGGTGTGGGTGATATGGGTGATGGTGTGGGTGGTGGGATTTGGTGATGGTGTGGGTGGTGGGATTTGGTGATGGCGTGGGAGATAGAATGGAAGATGGTGTGGGTGGGATGGGTGATGGTGTGGGTGGTGGTGTGGATGGGGTGATGGTGTGTGGGTGTGTGTGTCTTGGGGGGTGGTGGTAGTTGTAGAGGGAGTGTGGGTTTTTGAGGGTGAGTTGGGGGGGGGTGAGGTGCTGGTTTTGGTGGATTGAGCATAAAAGGTTGGCGGCATTCACCCCTTCCTCCCCCTAAATGCCTTTCCTGTCCTAATAACCAATTGTACCATTAATAAAAACGAAATAAAAAAAATGGATTACTTTTATTTAGTGAACAATGACTAAGAATAAATTTTATTTTATTTACAGGGCGTCGATGTAAATAAACAGAGCTTCCAGATAACACCAGCGAGGAGCCCGCCAGCCTAGAGTATACTAGTTAGGAGTAAGAGGATTTGTTGCTGTAGACCACAACTAGAGGACGCTGAACCATCTCACGCTAAGAGAGTTATTTTACCGAAGGATTGAACACCAAAGGGGAAGAAGAGATCATAAACAAAACCGGTCCTCAATGCAAACAGCAAAAATGTCCTCTATGCAAAAACTAGAAATAGCTTCTTTGCAAACAATAAGAGGTCTACTTTGTAAACAATAAAGCAGATATCCGTTGCAAACAATACACAGGTCCTCTTAGCAGACATCACAGACTCCCAGAAGTGCAAAGCGGTCCCAGTCCCATACGTCACGAACTTAAGGGACCACAAACTTCCCAAGAAGACCACAATCCATCCCAAGAAGACCACAGACCCCCCCCAACAAGACCACAGACCCCCCAAAAGACCACAATCCACCCCAAGAAGACCACAAAGACCACAATCTCTCTAATAGTTTACAAACCCAGGACCCTCTCTTGTAACCTTGACCATTGTTCTTACTCCTGACTTACACTTGACCCTCGAGAACGTGTCATCAACCATTTAACTAACAAGATCTCTATTAATTTCCATACAGTCACATTAACCTCCCACATTCCTAGTGAGCTTTACCCAGTGGCATTAACTTCTTCACAGAGCGGTTAATGTTTGCATGGCGCCAGTTTAATGATCTTTCCTCTATTCCATTAACTTTTATAGAGTCCCATTAACCTCTCCATAACTCTCTCCCCTCCCCTTAACCTCAACACACCACCACCACCTTTTTACCATTACCACAAACTATCAACCTTTCTACCTCAACCTAGCCACCACTACCACCACCACAACCAACAAACCCTCTTCCTCCTCCCTAACTCCTCTTCTCCACAATGGACTTCGACGAGATCCTGCCTGACCTGGGGGAGTACGGCACCTACCAGAAGCTAATCCTGTGGTTCCTGCTGCTGCCGGGGACGATGCCCTGCGGCTTCCACGCCTACAACCAGCTCTTCATGGCCTCCACCCCCGACCACTGGTGCCTCGTGCCAGGCCTCGACCACACCAACCTCTCCCTGGAGGTTCTCAAAAACCTTAGGTGGGTGTGAGAAGCTGTTGTTGTTGTTTGAGATTAAGTAATACCGGACTCGGAACCTAACCTAACCTAACCTAACCTAATTTAACTTAGACTAACTTGACCTAAGACTGGATTAACCAACAGCCCACACGGCTGATAAGTGGCGAAAAAAAATATTCCAGCTTACCCTGTTTAACCTAACCTACCATAACTTAACTAATTTGACCTAATGTTAATTCAACCAGCGTAACCTATTTAACTTAAGCTACACTAACTTAACCTAAGTTAAACTAACTTGAATCTATTATTAATTAAAGTAGCTGAACTTAACCAAATTTCCCCCTAATCTAACCTAAGCTACTCCTAACATACTCGTAGTGTACCTCTAACCTAACCCAACCTAACCCAACCAATCTGTACTTAAGGCGTAGAGTCCTGAGCGTAACTTTGATGTCATTTTTGGTTCATGTAACTCAAGTCATAAAACTACCTGAGGGATATTCTTCCATCATCAAGTTATGAGGACTGTTCTTTCTTTCTTTCTTTTCCTCTGAGTTCGCTGGGAAGACGAGAGAATAAATGCCAGTTTTCTTGCTGACACTAAATGTAGGAGCATCGAGGCAACCATTATTCATGTACAATTACGTTGGACTGGCCATGTTACCCGCAGGGACAACAGTAGACTGCCAAAGCAGCTACTCTACAATAACCTAACGATTGGGAAACGTGTGTGTGTGTGTGTGTACAGGGTGGTGTAATGCGTCTAGTGTGGCAGCATTATGTTAGTGTTAAGGTGCAGGCACTGCTTGCTTCCTCTCGCTTTCATCTACCGCCGCTGGCTAGCCCTCCTGGCGAACAGAGAAGCCGCTGCATAAGTTTTCCCCTGCCAGTACACAGTCTCTTCAACATCAAGACTCCTGCTGTGTCTCCTCGTGGCAACACACGGTAACCGGGTGCCTCGTGGGCCCAGGCTAGACCAACAGGGGATTTCGGAGTAGCAGTGGGCCCCAGAGGGATGGCACATAGGCCCACTGGCGCCTACCAACCACTGCCCCGCTGCCTTGCGGATTAAACTTGGTAGGTATAAGGCTATGGGTGTAAACCCCAAACGAAATATCTGCAGTGGAGCCCGACATCAGAGCTCCAACAAGACCCCAACGGCGGTATAAGCAGAAAAGATGACCACCATGGAAATCCAACAACTACACTGGCAAACGAACGCAATGCATGATGGACAGGCTACTTAGGCGAAACCCAACAAACTGGGCTATCGGTAGTCCATTGTAGCTCTCCCTCTCCCCAGTCGTTGCAACACTTGCACCACTGGATCAGGAAAAGGGAGAGTCAAGATGTGTGGTTGCAGTCTGCGCTCCTGCCTCACCACATAAATCAAGTCGTGCACAGCCATCATCCACCTCATCATACTCCTCATCATCATCAAACTCTTATGCCCCAAAATTCCTATGGCGACGGACGAGTGGCGATGGGGACAGACAGAGATGACTGCCGGGAGTCTCTAGTCACAACTCTGCACATGGGCGGCACAGGTAAGATGATCGCTTACGCACTGAGATCAAGGCACCATGGCAATCCGGTCCTGTCTGTGCGACTGAGCAGCCCTTTCGAGGAGCCACTCTGCTCAACCCACATGAGGAGGGGGCAAGAAAAGGTGCCCTAAAAATTGTCTGCCTAAAGAACCACCCTGACTGGGCAATCGCACCCAGTAAGGTCATCCTAATGCGGTCGAAAACAATTATAATCCCAGATCAAAACAAAAACAAACTATACAGCCTCTTATGGTCACTGCACGGAATGTCAGGACCCTTTTGGATACTGGCACAAGTGAGCGTCCTGAAAAAAGAACCGCCCTCGTGGGAAAAGAGCTGTTTAGGTATAAAATCGACATAGCAGCCATTAGTGTGTCCCGGCTCCCAGACAAGGGTCGACTCACAGAACTGGGGTCTTGCTATACCTTCTTCTGGAAGGGTAAGCCTGCTACGGAGAGAAACGGCATTCATGGAGTTGACTTTGCCATCCGCCAATGCATCCTGCACAGACTAACTGAAATGCCTGTTGGGATCAATGAGCACCTCATGACGCTCGGAGTCCCACTGAATCACTCGCTTCAATCCATTTTCATCAGTGTATACAGTATGCCCCAACACTGGATGTAGAGGATGACGTCAAAGAGGCCTTTCATCCAGACCTTGACAGAATGCTAACCTCTATCCCCAGAGAAGATAAGGTTGTGCTCCTTGGTGACTTCAATGCTAGAGTTGGCAGAGATGCTGACATTTGGCAGGGAATCATAGGGAGAAATGGACAAGGCAAGTGTAATCCCAACGGCCTACTCCTCAGCGAGTGTGCTGCACACAACCTCACTGTCACCAGTACCTTCTTTAGGCAGGCCAACAAGTTGAAGGGTTCATGGCAACACTCACGATCCAAACACTGGAATCTCATTGACCACATCATTTTCAGAGAAAGAGATCGCGAGAGGTCCTCATTCCCTGACCCGAGCCATGTGTAGCTCAGGCCAATGCAATACTGATCATTGGCTCGTCAGGGCCAAGGTTTCACTTCAGGCCACGCTTTCGCTTCACGTCACCCCAAAACGGTGAAGCCAACAAGCCTCCAGAAGTCTTAACACAAAGCGTCCGGAGGATCCAGCGGTAGCACATACTATACTGCCAGATTCTGGGTTCACTAATTCTAAGGGATAACTTAACTTTATTCTTAATTTTAAGGTCGCTGCCACCAGACCCCCTCTGGACAGCATATAGCTCGTTAGGTCGCGGGCAGAGCAAGCTAGGCATTGGGTTGGGTTTTTCATTGACCAAATCGGTAGTGGGAAGAAGGGTGAAACAACAAGCATGTCTTAACTAATTTATTCTTTAAAACATATTGCATCCCGGCAATATACAAGAATAGTTGGCCTTCCTCAGAAGAACAACTATGACTTACGTTATACTGCCCAACAACACACGTCTTACACCCATACTTAACAATCACTGACCTCCTTATCTCGGTCATTCCTTCTTACACTGACGCCCAACACAACAGACTGCTCCACCTGTTAGAATATAGCACCCTGGGTTACAGAATAGCACCACATCACCACATTACAGCACCATATCACCACATTACAGCACCATATCACCACATTACAGCACCATATCACCACATTACAGCACCACATCACCACACCACATCACCACATTACAGCACCACATCACGGCACCACATCACCACATTACAGCACCATATCACCACATTACAGCACCACATGACCACATTACAGCACCACCTCACCACATTACGGCATCACATCACCACATTACAGCACCACATCACCACATTACAGCACCACATCACCACATTACAGCACCACATCACCACATTACGGCACCACATCACCACATTACAGCACCACATCACCACATTACAGCACCATATCACCACATTACAGCACCAGATCACCACATTACAGCACCATATCACCACATTACGGCACCACATTACAGCACCACATTACAGCACCACCTCACCACATTACGGCACCACATCACCACATTACAGCACCACATCACCACATTACAGCACCACATTACAGCACCACTTCACCACATTACGGCACCACATCACCACATTACAGCACCACATCACCACATTACAGCACCACCTCACCACACCCCGGTTACACTCCACATCTACAGGTATGGAACTCCTCACTATTTCTAGGTTCACATATCAGGCACCTCGTTTGCACACAGCTCTTGGTGGGTAGAGAGGGGTACTTCCCAAGTAACTATACCAGTACTGTTTCTACTCCTGGTATTCTAGGTCGCTCCAAGTAACGACCGCGAATCATCTCAAACATACTATTATGTGCTCCTCTTCCTGGGTGGTGATATGCCGGGAATCCACAGGTTCACAGTGGAAGAGCATAACGGTGTACACCTCACATGGTGCAGCCATCACGGGAGTAATGGCCGATGTTCTGAAGACGCTCAGAACGCTTGGTACCTGTTTGGTGAGAAGTTGGGGCATCACTAAGAATAATGCCTGAGGGGCTTTCATCACCCCACACTAGTACACTATGACTTCACTTAATAACATCAGGCAAGGTTTTGAGATGTAAAAACTGCTAGATAAGTCTTTTTTTTAGGGCTGAATATAGCACGATGAGGTTCACTGACCTCTTTTGGTGAGAAGTCGGGGCATCACTAAGGGCGATGTCCCGTTCCTCTCACTGATTTAGGCCTACAGTTTCCAATCTTTAATTTTCACTTTGATTTCGTATGGTTCTCACATGAACACTTTCCTATTTATTGTGACCTTATGCCTTATAAATACATATCTTAATCCTAAATTACATACTAAATTCAGGATGTGGTTTGACAGTTCCTGGGTAAATTAATTGGGCAATATCATCAACTCAAAACTGTAGTCCGGGCACAAGTGATGCTAACTCTGAACAAAAGCCGCGCATCGAATGTTCATAGCGTGGGTATATACACTTCACTTAAAACTGTAATTAGGGATCCTCCCCTCACACATTGCACTCGTTGAACACAGACATAAGATACACTGATCACTGTACATGTCGTGGGTATACATCACACGAGATAACGAGGTGTATTAAGTTCACACCGATGCATACAAGATATTTCCTTTGAAGTATAGTTTCTGGATCACTTCCAACACTTCACGTAGGTCTGATACATTTATCCTTTTTCCAAATGAATGTTCTTTTACAGTTCCATCTGCTACCTGCGGTAGCCATTTCACTAATGGTTCACAGTCGTCAGTAGAATGACCTTCATACACGATCTACACTTAGCCCTAATAGTACACTAGTTCGTATCGATTGGACTCTCCCAACCATCTTATAGATACCTTGAGTTCTCCTTAATGCTATGAGTACATACACTTAATATTATATACCCGTACCTGGGTATAATTCATCAAATAATTCATAAACATTCAGTAGGTGAGTTATCCTTTATCAACGTTTCCCGTTTTCTGATATTCTACAAGCAAGGTGGATTTGAATGTAAGGTAGCGTAATATGAATTAAAGAGTTTTTAGGGATGACAATGATGTGCGCAGTACAATACTTTCAGAGAGCAGCTCGAACATGGGCTGATAAACAACCCAACAACAAACAACCCAAATCCTAGTGCCAAATGGGGTATTTTCGACACTGTCATGACAAAAACCCACAGAGACCCTCGGCCAGATCGAAAGAATACACCAGAACTGGTTTGATGAAAATGACCCGGAAATCAATGCACTCATCGAAGATAACGATGCTGCATTAACTGACTGGCAGAACAACCCTCAGTCTCGACCAAAGCTCAAGAAGATAGCGGTGGCCCAGCGTGAACTTTGCAGCTAAACACAAGATGAGGGAATTTTTCATTCCACTAAAACATTTTATGGGCCAGTCACTCATTGCCCAGCCCCCTCCCGCTCATCAGACTGTAACTCCCTAATTAAAGATGAAGAAGGCCCCCTTCAGCGTTGGAAAGAGCACTACCATTCTCTGCTCAACCGAAGCACTGATGTGGATGTCCTGACTACCCAGCAGGTCCCTCAGTATCCAGAGCTGACCCATCTCAGCTATCCTCCGTCCCTGGATGAGGTAGTTACTGCCATCAAACAGAAGTAAAATAACAAAGCCTCAGGGTCTGATGGAATCCCAGTTGAGGTGTATAAAGCAGGAGGACCTCTGCTTACCAACCGTCTTCACTCTGTTATTATTAATAATAATAATAATAGTAGTAATAATAATAATAATAATAATAATAATAATAATAATAATAATAATAATAATAGTAATAATAGTAGTAATAATAATAATAGTAGTAATAGTAATAATAATAGTAATAATAGTAGTAATAATAATAATAATAGTAATAATAGTAGTAATAATAATAATAATAATAATAATAATAATAATAATAATAATAATAATAATAATTAATATTATTAATAATTAATATTATTATTATTATTACTATTACTATTACTATTACTCCTTCTCCTTAATACCCTGGCAGCATCCCGTACGACAACACCTCCCAGCAGTTCAGCCGCTGCCAGAGGTACGACTACAACTTCACAGTTCACCTGGAGAGCCTGGATGGGGGAGGAGAACAGGTCGTGAGACCTCCTGAGGGGGCCAGGGTAGTGCCATGTGATCGAGGATGGCACTATGACCTCGAGAAGCACTCCACTTCGGTCGTCTCAGATGTAAGTACAAGTTTGTGAAGGTTGTTGTGAAGCACCAAGGGCCTATTTCTTATTTGGTCACATTTTCTTTACTTCTGCTATAATGTTATTTTGAAGGGTTGTCTGATTTATTTATGTAATAGTGTCAGTGGTGTTTCTTCACCGAGGTTTCTGTTGAGGTACGAACGTGAAGTGGGAAAATTTACATGAAGACGTTTCAATGCAACAAGAAATGGATTAGGACATAGGGCGAGTCTGAAATAACCTAACTTCACCTAACCGAATCAAATGTAACCTAACGTAACATAATCTAACCTAACATAACCTAACTCAACCTAACCGACCTCTAAAACGTGTGGAGTGATGGTTAAGGCTCGAATTCAGAATGGCGGTTTGAACCTGGGATTTGAGCTCGGCTCAGGCGTGTGAGTCGGGATTCGTCGATCCGAGATTTCCTGCAGTGGATTACCCATATTCAGAACATCGGCTTGAACCCCAGATCGGATAATCTGTTGCATTTTCTTCAATTACGAGCAAGGCTTCGAACACTGAAATTCCAGCCAACCGCCTTTCATTTACACCATTACGACAGCCAATCACCACTGAGAGCAATGTTTACAAGATTATGGCGGCAACTATGACTCGACGAGTTTTTACGGAGAAGAAATATCTCCTTGCACATCCTAAGTTACTTTTGTTACTATAATTACAATCAACTTATAATGATTTACGGTACTTTGTTACAACGTAGCTGTGTTGTTATATAATAACAAAGAAATTCATAGAGGAAGAACAATTACATACAAATTGTAGATATAATCCTGGACAGGTGTCAGTATTCATAACCAAAGCACGATGAACCAATGCAGGGCGTATTAACCTGGCTAGGTTAGGTTAGGGGTTTTTTCTGTTCTTTTAACCCCACATTTCCCCTGATATAGTAACGGAAAAGTCTTTCCTTCATTAATACATTAAAATCAAAATGCACTTAACATTTTTTTTAGTTATATTGAAAATACATCAAAATAGTTTTCCTGAAGAAAAACACCCAAAATAAAGATGCATCAGCGTTCTTTACTTTTACCTGCTTGATCTTCATGGACCACAAACACGAAAGTATTTAATACATTATCATAACTCATTCAATAACCAGAATTATTTTAACCTGCAGAAACTTTTCGTTGCGAAGAATATCAAAGCAATCATCAGCTGATGAATGGGAGGTAAAGGTGCACCAGAGCCAACAGGTCTGTCAAGTAGATGCTCCATATCACGGAAAATATTACCGAAATCTCCCTTGCTGAACCTATATCGTTGTCTGAATTGTGTCATCATAAAAACTGATAGAATTCTGCCTATCTACCATCAGTCTTCTCTCTACAAAATTTCCAATTTGATGATATTGCCGAAAACCGCGCTCTGTCAAAATTGAATGACCGATCGACCGCTAAACCTGCCTCCAGGCTGGATTAACGCGAGGATCGAAAAATCCGTTCCCAAACCCTGTTTAAACCTTCATGCGGTTTCAAACCAGCGTTCTGAATTTGGGCCGAGGTGTATTTTGGCGTCTAAGCGCGTGCACGTGTGTGTGTGTGTGTGTGTGTGTGTGTGTGTGTGTGTGTGTGTGTGTGTTTGTTTGTTTGTTTGTTTGTTTGTTTGTTTGTTTGTTTGTTTGTTTGTTTGTTTGTTTGTTTGTTTGTTTGTTTGTTTGTGTTTGTTTAATTATTTTAATGTGTAATAATCTATATTGTCATTAAGTCTACTTGCATTTACGCTTTGAGTATGATGATACCGTACTCAGGTTTCAATTCATCATACTCCAGGGGTTAAAACATCTTACTCTGTGTGGTTTTGTATTGAGCTCATGGGGCTAAGTCATTATATTGATAGATATATGTGGGAGGCGACACACACACACACATACACACACATACACACACACACACACACACGGGGGTGAAGAACGACTTAACCAGCGGGGAGATAAGTGCCACTTGAGCGTCATAAGGTAAGCTGATTGTTGCTCTTCGCACGCTGGTGGGATCCGGGAATCGATACCTTGTGGGCGACACACACTTGAAATATTCACCCCCTGTGACTTACCTCGTGTGGAGGCGAAGATACATGCATATTCACGCATACGACAGAGAGCAGACACGCGTTCACCCATGTCTTGCTGAGGATGAAGGAGGGATTACTAGTATACAGACAGATATATACACAGACAAGTTTTCACAGCTGTCGTGCCGCTTTGTGCATGGGATTTTTTTTTTTAAAGTGTAACTTATCATCTCTGTTCATAGTATATTTTCTGCCTTTTGGCTGCCATGTTATCCTAATAAACCGTTAATTATTATTATTATCATTATTATTATTATTATTATTATTATTATTATTATTATTATTATTATTATTATTATTGCACACACTGCTGATAGCTACTGATGGCTAGTTGGCAGTGAAGGCGTGACTGCCAACTAGTCATCGTATAATCATCGGGTGAAACAAACTGGGGTGTCTACTCTTCAGGTGATCCTCTTTTTGTTTATATACTGTACATAACAAAGGGGGCTTGTTATTACACTATTAATTTTACCTCTTGAATCTCCCCCAAATATGTATTCTCACGGTGCTTCTGTGGTTTACATTGGTTAAAGATATTTTTTTGTGTCGAGCAATGATTAACCTGCTGACCTTGAAGAGATTATTTCATATTTTGGTTAAGCAACAGTGTTTGAATATTACTCATCTTAAAACCTTACATACATACATACATACATACATACTGTATATAGCTGAGAGTCGTGTAGCGAAGACAGGTTGCTGGTGAGTGGAATTCGTGTCCTGTCATAATCCATGTTTAAAAAAATGTTACGCGAGCCTACGTGTTCATTGTCGTCTCCCTCTAGCCGGTGAAGTAGTGTGTGTGTGTGTGTGTGTGTGTGTGTGTGTGTGTGTGTGTGTGTGTGTGTGTGTGTGTGTGTGAGTGTGTGTGTGTGTGTGTGTGTAATAATAATAATAATAATAATTAACGGTTTATTGAAAAAATTCTGCAGCCCGAAGGCTGAAAATATACATTGGACATAAATGACTTATTACATACATTGGTGGTTTAACAAAAGCCTTCATTAGAGAAAGGTAAAGGAACATACAGTGAACATACAGATTAATGTAGGTGTTGAACAGCAAACTCGTAGTGTAGTAACTCCCTCCCTGATGGTGTTAGGAGGAATTCACGTGGTGTAGTAGTTCCCTCAGATGGTGTTATGGGGGACCTCACGTGGTGTAATTACCTCACAGATGGTGTTATGAGGGTCCTCACGTGGTGTAGTAATTCCCTCACAGATGGTGTTATTAGGGACCTGACGTGGTGTGGTAATTCCCTCACAGATGGTGTGATGAGGGACTTGACGTGGTGTAGTAATTCCCTCACAGATGGTGTTATGAGGGACATGTGGTGTAGTAATTCCCTCACAGATGGTGTTATATGAGTGAAGTTTGGTCCCAGGCCTTCCTATCGTAGACGAATTAACACATCGCTGGTTATCACGGGCCGTTATCACTGGGACCTGGGACCTCACTGCTGACTGTTACTGCTGAGTTGATCCTCACTGACTTAAGCACTGTTCACTTGTTTAACACTGGTTCCATTCTTTCCCTAAATGAAATTGTAACTCTGGCGAGAACTTGTTGATATTCCGGTGGGGAGGAGGGTTCAGAAGGGGTTGGTATGGGGGCCAATTCTAATAGTTGACCTGGCTGCCTGGGAGAGGAGCACAGGTACGTCTTGGACCCCTTCGGTGGTGGCGATGTGTGTGTGTGTGTGTGTGTGTGTGTGTGTGGTTACAAGATTATAGGTGTAAGGACCCATGAATAATAATAATAATAATAATAATAATTAACGGTTTATTGAAGAGCTTGGCAGCCAGAAGGCTGAAAATATACAGTTACATATTTGGGGCATGGGTTACGAATTACAAATAATATACGCAACATAAGTGACACAAATATATAATAACTAGATGGGGAAAAGCTCAAACTACAGTTCATTTCAACATAGTGACAGTGCAAGGAGTAGTGTTTACTGGGAGTGAATACACTGATTTATTACAAGTTATTGATAATTTTACAATGGTTGGGACTGGGCTGTTCTTATAGCGACAGTCTGTGCACGTATGGGCTGGATGCAGTTGTGGTGTCGAACAGCAATTCTCGGGACTAGGGATCTCAGGTGTAGTAGGAGCCGGTGTCGGGGATGGTGTAGAAGCTTCTACCAAATTTGCAGATGAGGTCGTGGTGATGGTCAGTGAGAGTCGAAAGGGTCAGTATGTTGAGCGCTTCTGATATGTGGAGTAGGAAAGGAGAGAATAATCTTGCATGCCCCTTGCACTTTTCTAGGTGTTTATGTTGTGGGCATTTAGGAGGAAGACCAGGTGGGGAGGCATAGGTGAGCTTGGGAAGTAGAATGTTAGGTGTAAAACACTGAGGAGCTGTGTGCAGGAACTCCGAGGGACTGGAGTCGGCGGAGGAGGTGGAGACGGAAACTGAGGGATGGATAACTTCACCATGTGTGGTTTCCAATTTAGTTTGTGTGTGTGTGTGGCTTGCAGATTATAGGTGAAGGACCCCATGAATATGTGTGTGTGTGTGTGTGTGTGTGGCTTCAGGGATTATAGGTGTAGTTGACCCCATGAATATGTGTGTGTGTGTGTGTGTGTGTGTGTGTGGGCTTCACAGATTATAGGTGTGAGTGACCCATGAATGTGTGTGTGTGTGTGTGTGTGTGGCTTCATAGGATTATAGGTGTAGTTGGACCCTCATGAATATGTGTGTGTGTGTGTGTGTGTGTGTGTGTGTGTGTGTGTGTGTGTGTGTGTGTGCTCACAGGATTATAGGTGTGAAGGGACCCATGAATGTGTGTGTGTGTGTGTGTGTGTGTGTGGCTTACAGGATTATAGGTGTAGGGACCCCATGAATATGTGTGTGTGTGTGTGTGTGTGTGTGTGTGTGTGTGTGTGTGTGTGTGTGTGGCTTCACAGGATTATAGGTGTAGTTGACCCATGAATGTGTGTGTGTGTGTGTGTGTGGCTTACAGATTATAGTTAAGGGGACCCCATGAATATGTGTGTGTGTGGGCTACAGGATTATAGGTGTAGGACCCATGAATGTGTGTGTGTGTGTGTGTGTGTGTGTGTGTGTGTGTGTGTGTGTGTGGCTTACAGGATTATAGGTGTGGATGGACCCCATGAATATGTGTGTGTGTGTGTGTGTGTGTGTGTGTGTGTGTGTGTGTGTGTGTGTGTGTGTGTGTGGCTTCAGGGATTATAGGTGTAAGTGGACCCATGAATGTGTGTGTGTGTGTGTGTGTGTGTGGCTTCATAGGATTATAGGTGTGTTGGACCCCATGAATATGTGTGTGTGTGTGTGTGTGTGTGTGTGTGTGTGTGTGTGTGTGTGTGTGTGTGTGTGTGTGTGTGTGTGTGTGTGTGTGTGTGTATATATGTGTGTGTGTGTGTTTGTGTGTGTGTGTGTGTGTGTGTAGTGTATATATGTGTGTGTGTGTGATGTTAGTGTATATGTGTTATAATGGTCAGCATGCTCGCCTGCAAGCGAGTGGACCTGGTTGATCCCGCAGGGGTGAAACTATGGGAGGTTTCTTTACGCCATTTGCCCGTCTACCTAGCAGTAATTGGGAACCTGGATATTAATCGATTTGCGGATCGTATTCCGGGATAATGGTTAGCCAGTGCAGTTGGCGAGTTGTCCAGTCTTCTCGGACTATTCCTTGACACTGGGTCATGCAGCTCGTTAATGAGAATATTTTTTTAATTTTCGTCGATGATGTTAAGTGGTTGATCTTGTAACCGGAGTGTTATGATTGGTAGGTGTGTGTGTGTGTGTGTGTGTGTATGTGAAAGTGAGGATAATAAGAGATAAAGTGAAAATGAGGATAATGTGAGAGAAAGTGAGGATAATGAGAGTGTGACAAAGGGGTGCCGGGGCCTCTTGATAGACTTAAAAAAATGGGTCTCTGGGGGGAGAGGGAAAGGAGGGAAGGAAGACGAGTGGTGGAGGGAGGGTGATGAGGGGAAGGTGGGAGGGGTGGATGAGGGTGATGAGGGGTGATGAGGGGTGATGAGGGAGGGTGGATGAGGGGAGGAGAATGAGGGGGGTGAGGGGGAGGAGGGGTGAGGGTGATGAGGGGTGAGGGGTGATGAGGGTGAGGGGTGATGAGGGGAGGATAAGGAGGGGAGGTGAGGTGATGAGGGAAGGTGAGGGGTGATGAGGGAAGGTGAGGGTGATGAGGGGTGAGGGTGATGAGGGGTGAGGGTGAGGGAGGGCGAGAGGATGAGGTGATGGAGAGAGGTGATGAGGGCGAGGGGTGATGAGGGGTGAGGGGTGATGAGGGGTGAGGGTTGAGGGTGGGAGGGTGATGAGGAGGATAATGAGGGGTGAGGGTGATGAGGGTGAGGTGATGAGGGGGAGGGTGATGAGGGGTGAGGTGATGAGGGGAGGATAATGAGGGGGGTGAGGGGATGAGGGTGAGGGTGATGAGGGAAGGTGAGGGTGATGGGAGGGTGATGAGGGGTTGGAGGGTGATGAGGGGGGTGAGGGGGTGGATGAGGGTGGGAGAGGGGTGATGAGGGGAGGAGAATGAGGGGGGAGGGGAGGAGGTGAGGGGTGATGAGGGAAGGTGAGGGTGGGGAGGGGGGTGAGGGGTGGAGAGGGTGAGGGGTGATGAAGGAAGGTGAGGGAGGAGGGGAGGGGTGAGGGGTGATGAGGGTGAGGGTGAGGGTGTTGGGGAGGATAATGAGGGAAGGTGAGGGGGGTGAGGGTGATAGGTGAGGGGTGAGGGGTGTTGGAGGAGGATAGAGGGAAGATGAGGGGGAGGGGGTGAGGGGGTGAGGGGTGATGAGGGGTGAGGGGTGATGAGGGTGAGGTGAGGGTTTTGAGGGGAGGATAATGAGGGGAAGGTGAGGGTGATGGGTGAGGGTGATGAGGGTGAGGGTGAGGGGTTGAGGGGAGGATAATGAGAAGGTGAGGGGGGGTGAGGGGGGTGAGGGGTGATGAGGGAGGGTGGGGGGTGATGAGGGGTGAGGGTGAGGTTTGAGGAGGAGAATGAGGAAGGTGAGGTGATGGGTGAGGGGGGAGGGGTGGGAGGGTGAGGGAGGGGTGAGGAGGGGGGGTGGGGGGTGATGAGGGGAGGGAGGGGTGAGGGTGGGGTGAGGGAGGATAAGAGGGAAGATGAGGGGTGAGGGGGGGTGGGATGAGGGGGAGGGTGAGGGGTGATGAGGGGTGAGGGTGAGGGGATGGGGAGGATAATGGGAGGGGAAGGTGAGGGGTGATGAGGGGTGATGAGAGGGTGAGGGGTGAGTGAGGGGTAGGGTGATGAGGAGGAGAATGAGGAAGGTGAGGGTGATGGAGGGGGTGAGGGTGATGAGGAGGATAATGAGGAGTTGAAGAGATGTGTGGAAGGGGTGATAATAAGTGAAGGTGGAGGGTGATGTGGGAGGGTAAGTGTGAAGAGTAAGGAGGAGGAGAGGGAGGGAGATTGGAAGATAGGAAGGAGGGGAAGGGAAGAGGGGAGAGAAGGAGGGGTAATGAGGGAGAAGGAGGAAGAAGGGAAAAGGAGAGAAGAATGAGAGACTGGGGAAAGGATGGAAGAGAGAGAGAGAGAGAGAGAGAGAGAGAGAGAGAGAGAGAGAGAGAGAGAGAGAGAGAGAGAGAGAGATTTCGCGGTAGAAGTAAACTGGACGTCACGAGAGCGGGGAGTGTGACGGAAGCTTGCTGATAAGATAAGACGTTCATTGTTCACTGGGGTGTTCCTCTACTCTGGGGGGAGGGGGTGGGGAGGGGTGGGGGAGGGGGTGGGGGGAGGGGGTGGGGGAGGTGGAAGAGAGAGGTGGAGCGGACTGAGAGAGAGAGGGGAACTACTGTGACGCGCAAGAATGAGGTATGATTGATGGGCATGGGGGAGGTGTGGGGGAGGTGGGGGGAGGTGAGGGGTAGGGAGGGGGGAGGGGGAGGGGAGGTGTGTAGGTGGGGAGGTGGGGGAGGTGTGTAGGGGAGGTGTAGGGGGGAGGGGGAGGTGTAGGTGGGGGAGGTGTGGTGGGGAGGGGAGGGGTGAGGGGTAGTGGGGGAAGGTAAAGGGTGGGTAGGAGGGGAGGTGTGGGGAGGAGGTGTAGGGGGAGGGAGGGGGTGGGAGGGGAGGTGAAGGTGGGGAAGAGGGAGGTGTGTAGGGTGGGGAGGTGTGTAGGTGGGGGAGGAGGTGTAGGTGGGGAGGTGAGGTGGGGTAGGTGGGGGAGGGGAGGTGGTGGGGGAGGGAGGTGTGTAGGTGGGGAGGAGGTGTAGGTGGGGGAGGGGAGGTGGTGGGAGGTGTAGGTGAGGGAGGTGTGGGGGAGGTGTGTGGGTGGGGGGAGGGAGGTTTAGGTGGGGGGAGGTGGGGAGGTGTGTAGGTGGGGAGGTGGTGAGGTGTGGGGGAGGTAGGTGGGGGAGGTGGGGAGGTGGGAGGAGTGGAGTAGGTGGGGAGGTGTGTAGGTGGGGGGAGGTGTAGGAGGGGGAGGTGTGTAGGTGGGGAGGTGGGTGGGGAGTGAGGAGTGTGGAGGTGGGGGAGGGAGGTGGGGGGAGGTGTGGGGTGGGGGAGGTAGGAGGGGGAGGTAGGTGGGGGGAGGTGTAGGGGAGGTGTAGGAGGGGAGGTGGGAGGGGAGGTAGGGGAGGTGTAGGTGGGGGAGGGGAGGTGTGTAGGTGGGGAGGTGGGGGAGGTGTGGGGAGGGGAGGTGTAGGTGGGAGGTAGGTGGGGAGGTGGAGGGAGGTAGGTGGGGGAGGTGGGGGAGGTGTGTAGGTGGGGAGGTGTAGGTGGGGGAGGTGTGGTGGGGAGGTGGGGGGAGGTGTGTAGGAGGGGGAGGTGTGTAGGTGGGGAGGGAGGGGGGTGGGGGAGGGGAGGTGGGGGAGGGGAGGTGGGGGAGGGGAGGTGGGAGGGGAGGGAGGTGGGAGGAGGTGTAGGGAGGAGGTAGGTGGGGAGGGAGTGTAGGGGGGGAGGTGTAGGTGGGGGAGGAGGGTGGGGGGAGGGGAGGTGTGTAGGTGGGGGAGTGTAGGTGGGGGAGGGGAGGTGTGTAGGTGGGAGGAGGTGGGGGAGGGGGAAGGGAGGGGAGGGGAGGTGTAGGTGGGGAGGGGAGGTGTGTGTGGGGGTGGGGGGAGGGGAGGTGTGTAGGTGGGGAGGGGAGGTGTGTAGGTGGGGGGGAGGGTAGTGTGTAGGGTGGGGGGGAGGGGGAGGTGTGTGTAGGTGGGGGAGGGGAGGTGTGTAGGTGGGGGGAGGGGGGAGTGTGTATACACCATGATGAGACATAAACTTGGGATGTGAAAACCTAAAATTTTTTCTTAAGACTTTGAGAAAGATCGAAAATTGTATCAAAAATTTTAAATGCTTGATGTTAAAGTATAGACAATTTCTTACTGAATAATACTAGTATTAATATTTTTATGGTGTCACCATGTAGCACGCGTGACTTCTTTATACAAACAATACTTACTAGAGGGAATGAAACCTGGACCTTTTGTGTGAACAGGGATCACTACCACCGCGCTACAGGGCCAACAAAAGCACTCCTAGGTTTTGTTATATTGCACACAAAGCCTGTTCATAGTGCTTGTTAGCTGTGAACCTCCATATAAATATATATAAATATCACCAAGTTAGTCGATGATGTTATAAGGCCAGGCAGTAATAATTGTCACTTAGTTATATGTTTAAGGTAGTAGAGTGAGCGTGTTAATCAGCACAACACTGACGAATTATAGGAGTACCAAAAAACCAGTGAGTGGATTGGGTCAAATGTAAGCATTTATATTAATTTTTTATTCTTCTCTCCTCTTTTTATTCTCAAGGGGCTGGGAGAAGGGGTGGGGAGAAGAGTATACTGAACTGCCATTTTTTATCGCTTTCACAGGACGACACTTAATACACCAACACTGATAACAAATTGAGCTTCAAAATGTGTTATTTTACACTGCCTCGACCTGTACTTCAACACATGAGGCGGTGGGGTTGGGGGGAGGGGACTATTCAGACCAGGGAGGAGGCGCCATATGTGGGGAAGGGAGAGAGAGGAATATAACTCGATATAGAGATAGATTGATTTATATATAGAAGAGGTAGAGAGACAGATTGATGAGATGAAGAGATAATAAAGGATGGAAATAGAAATTTACAGATTCATACAGAAATACAAGCAGGTTAGAAAAAACACTGAGCCAAATACGTCACACTTATAAGCTGAAGAGTTGATAGATAGAGATTATGATAGAGAAATGAATAGAAGAATTGACATAGAGAGATAGAAAGAGACTCGTTGATCCAGTTTGTTTGGTTCTTCAAACTTTATTCAACTCTTTTACCAACACCATGTCAAGATTAATAAGTTGGAAGATAACATTAACCTGTAAGAAGATAACATTGCAATAGATTAACGTTAACCACTCGGTATATTATAAAGTATCCTCACCACAGTATAGTTCGTGTTTACACTTCACGGCTATTTGTACAGGAAGGCTAAACCTGTGACATCTATTGGCTGGCTGCTGGCGGAAATGGCCCAATCACTTTTGCCATTGTTACGCCATCACCGACCAATGAAAGGTCAGGAAAGGGGTCTTCATAGCCAATTAGAACGTGACACTTGACTCCGGCTCATTTTCTGTCTCGCTCCAGAACGATTGAGTTTTATAACACGACGAATAAACAACCAGCGTTTTTTTTTTGTAATATAAATAAAATTAAATACTAAAACGTGATAAATGAGAAGCCAACACTGTTTCAACTACCCAAACATATCTTTGGTTTATCTTAGGTCTAGGTTCGTATGGTTTACCGTTTTCAGGGTCTGTTTCAACTAACACAACGTCCAGCATTTCTACCAACTACAACCTGGATGACGGGCGCCCTCTAGCGAGCCTACATCCCTATCCTGGCAAAGGTAAGGCAAATAGTAGCCACGTTAAAGGACAATCGCGTCACCGTGGCTACAAATTACCAACCATACTTCTCGGGATAAGTAGAGGCGGGTCTTTTGTAAGTCCTGATCAGTACTTCTCTCTGTTATATAATAATACATTACGTTTATGGGGAGGACGGGGGTCATTGTTTGATGAAGTGTCACTTGAGTGTCTTTTGTTGGTTGGTGTTGAGGATGCGGTGTTTTGAGTGTGTGTATTTTGTTAGTGTTTGGGTGTTTCTGTGTTTCGGCTTGTGTTTGAGTTTGTTTGTTTGGCTGTGTTTGAGCTCTGGTCAGGTTGAGTTTGGCTATGTTGAGTTCTGTGTTTTGAGTTTGACGTGTTTGAGTTTGGGTGTGTTGAGTTTGTTTTGTGTTTGAGTCTGTCAGTTGAGTTTGTTTGTGTTTGAGTTTGGCTGTGTGTGAGTTTGTTTGTGTTTGAGCTTGCGTGTTGAGTTTGGCTGGTGTTGAGTTTGTTTGTGTTTGAGCTCAGCTGGTGTGGTTGGTTTGGTGTGTTGAGTTTAGTTTGTGCTTGGAGCTTGGCTGTGCTGAGCTTGGGTGTGTTGAGTTTGGCTGTGCTTGAGCTTGGCTGTGTTGAGTTTGTTTGGTGTTTGAGTTTGGCTGTGTTGAGTTTGCGTTGAGTTTGTTTGTGTTTGAGTTTGGCTGTGTTGAGTTTGTTTGTGTTTGGTTTGGCTGTGTTGAGTTTGGCTGTGTTGAGTTTGTTTGTGTTTGAGTTTGGCTGTGTTGAGTTTGGCTGTGTTGAGTTTGGCTGTTGAGCTTGTTTGTGTTTGAGTTTGGCTGTGAGTTTGTTTGTGTTTGAGTTTGCTGGTGAGTTTGTTTGTGTTTCGGGTTTGCTGTGTTGAGTTTGTTTGTGTTTGAGTTTGGGTGTGTTGAGTTTGGCTGTGTTTGTGTTTTAGCTGTGTTGGTTTGTTTGTGTTTGAGTTTGGCTGTGTTGAGTTGTTTGTGTTTGAGTTTGGCTGTGTTGAGTTTGTTTTGTGTTTGGGTTTGGCTGTGTTGAGTTTGTTTGTGTTTGAGTTTGCTGTGTTTGAGTTGTTTGTGTTTGAGTTTGGCTGTGTTGGAGTTTGTTTGTGTTTGAGTTTGGCTGTGTTGAGTTTGTTTGTGTTTGAGTTTGGCTGTGTTGAGTTTGGTGTGTTGAGTTTGTTTGTGTTTGAGTTTGGCTGTGTTTGAGTTTGGGTGTGTTGAGTTTGTTTGTGTTTGAGTTTGGCTGTGTTGAGTTTGTTTGTGTTTGAGTTTGGCTGTGTTGGGTTTGTTTGTGTTTGAGTTTGGCTGTGTTGAGTTTGTTTGTGTTTGAGTTTGGCTGTGTTGAGTTTGTTTGTGTTTGAGTTTGGCTATGTTGAGTTTGTTTGTGTTTGAGTTTGGCTGTGTTGAGTTTGTTTGTGTTTGAGTTTGGGTGTGTTGAGTTTATCTGTGTTTGTGTTTGTATGTGTTAGTGTTAACTATTAATATTATTGGGTTAACTGATAATTAATTTAAAGGGGATAAACCTGCCCATAACCGGGGCGCCCCACTGGTCGTGTTAAACCGCATGACTATACCACCAAAACAAACTTCCCTCACACGGAATACATCTATTGTCTAGACCAGTAAAGGTGTTAGACATTGGACTGACTCAACGCTGCCGAAATTATTAAAAAGAAAACAAATAATTAATTAATGCCATATCATTATTATTATTATTCTTATTATTATTATATTATTATTATTATTATTATTTATTATTATTATTATTTTATACGTTTTACTCCTCAGTGGGACCTGAGCTGACAGCGAGTTTCTGCCAACACTAGGACTTGTTGTTGGGCACCAGTGGTCTGGTGGGTAACTACATTTTCGCTACATCCAGGACGGGTAAGTGAGAGGGAGGAGACGGGGGTGTGGGTTGGTGGTGGGGGGCAAGTGGTGAGGTATGTGGGGAGGGAGGGAGGGAGGGAGGGAGAGCCCATGGCAGGAGAGGTAGGGAGAATTGATGGCTGGGGAGAGAGGGAGGAGAGCCCATGGCAGGAGAGAGAGGTAGGTAGAGTTGATGGCTGGGGAGGGAGGGAGGGAGAGCCCATGGCAGGAGAGAGAGAGGTAGGGAGAGTTGATGGCTGGGAGGGAGAGATGGGGAGGGATGGAGGGAGGGAGAGTGCGTGGCAAGACAGAGAGACAGGTGGGGAGAGTAGATGGCTGAGAAGGGAGGGGGGAAGAGTGGGTAGATAGGGAGAGAGGGAGGAGGTAGGTTTTGATTTTTATTTTTGCCGCATACAGCGGCTACTTTATTGTGCACCCCACACTCATCCTGTGAGCGGTAGCACAAAAGGATTATAGAGTAGAGTTTACAACGGGTCATAATAATTAACCCCCGTTGTCAGGATATTATGGCACTGAATGTTACACAGTATTTCAATACATTATTTGTTTAGTTCTATACATAAAGGGTAACTTATTCACAAATGCGTGAGAACAGGCGTGTGAGGCAGTATGTCTGGCCGCACACTTTGTTATTCACATTTACGTGGGAGGTATTCAAGCACATTGCGTATTTGGTTCTGCATGAGAACTGATATAGTTACTAAGTGCAAAAAGTGGATACAATCTTAATATGTCGGCTATCTTGCCATTAGAGATGAAGTGTTGCCATTTCACAGGTGTTCTTGGACCTGTCCCTAAAGGTTCTATCTTCACACAGTCGAGGACGTGGTAGGTGGGGTGGGGAAGGTGGGTACAAGACTAGGGAGAGGTAGGTAGGAAGAGTGGATGGCTGGGGAGGGGTGGGGAGCGAAAAGGTGAAAGAGAAGGGAGGAAAGGGAGAGAGCAGAGAAATGGAAAAGTGGGGTAGAGACAGAGAGAGATAACAACTGGAAGGCATTAATACCCAGAGAAAACAAACACACACACACACACACACTCTAACACCATAATGGCTGCCCTTCATGTAACGAGGATGGCCGGCCCAAGGGCCACCAAGGCGTGAATTAGTTTAAGGTAGGCTGTCGCCAACACAACACCCACACCTTAAGTGCTGAGTTGCATGACCCAGTGTTTAAGGTGTAGAAGCTGTCGCCAACACAACAACCACACCTAAGTTATCGAGTTGCATGACCCAGTGTTTAAGTGTGCTGTAACACAACAACCACACCTAAGTTATCGAGTTGCATGACCCAGTGTTTAAGGTGTAGAGCTGTCGCCAACACAACAACCACACCTTAAGTTAACGAGCTGCATGACCCAGTGTTTAAGGTGAGAAGCTGTCGCCAACACAACACCCACACCCTAAGTTAACGAGCTGCATGACCCCGTGTTTAAGGTGTAGAAGCTGTCTCCAACACCAACTAAGTTAACGAGCTGCATGACCCAGTGTTTAAGGTGTAGAAGCTGTCGCCACACAACACCCACACCCTAAGTTAACGAGCTGCATGACCCAGTGTTTTAGGTGTAGAAGCTGTCTCCAACACAACAACCACACCTAGTTAACGAGCTGCATGACCCAGTGTTTAGGTGTAGAATGTAGACAACACAACAACACACCTAGCTAACGAGCTGCATGACCCAGTGTTTAAGGTTGAAGCTGTCACCAACACAACAACCATACCCTAAGTTAACGAGCTGCATGACCCAGTGTTTAGGTGTAGAAGCTGTCTCAACACAACAACCACACCCCTAAGTTAACGAGCTGCATGACCCAGTGTTTAAGGTGTAGAAGCTGTCACCAACACAACAACCACACCCTGAGTTAACGAGCTGCATGACCCAGTGTTTAGGTAGTAGAAGCTGTCTCAACACAACAACCATACCCTAAGTTAACGAGCTGCATGACCCAGTGTTTAAGGTGTAGAAGCTGTCTCCAACACAACAACCACACCCTAAGTTAACGAGCTGCATGACCCAGTGTTTAAGGTGTAGAAACTGTCTCCAACACAACAACCACACCGTAAGTTAATGAGCTGCATGATGTTTAAGGTGTAGAAGCTGTCTCCAACACAACACACCCTAAGTTAGCTGCATGACCCAGTGTTTAAGGTGTGAAACTGTCTCCAACACAACAACCACACCCTAAGTTAACGAGCTGCATGACCCAGTGTTTAAGGTGTAGAAGCTGTCTCCAACACAACAACCACTCTAAGTTAACGAGCTGCATGACCCAGTGTTTAAGGTGTAGAAGCTGTCGCCAACACAACACACACCCTAAGTTAACGAGCTGCATGACCCAGTGTTTAAGGTGTAGAAGCTGTCTCCAACACAACCACACCCTAAGTTAACGAGCTGCATGACCCAGTGTTTAAGGTGTAGAAGCTTCTCCCCAACACACACCCCTAGGTTAACGAGCTGCATGACCCAGTGTTTAAGGTGTGAAGCTGTCACCAACACAACAACCACACCCTAAGTTAACGAGCTGCATGACCCAGTGTTTTAGGTGTAGAAGCTGTCACCAACACAACAACCACACCCTAAGTTAAGAGCTGCATGACCCAGTGTTTTGGGTAGAAGCTGTAGACAACACAACAACCACACCCTAAGTTAACGGGTTGTATGACCCAGTGTTTAGGTGTAGAAGCTGTGGACAACACAACAACCACACCTAAGTTAACGAGTTGTATGACCCAGTGTTTAAGGTGTAGAAGCTGTCACAACACAACAACCACACCCCTAAGTTAACGAGCTGCATGACCCAGTGTTTAAGGTGTAGAAGCTGTAGACAACACAACAACCACCCTAAGTTAACGAGCTGCATGACCCAGTGTTTAAGGTGTAGAAGCTGTCACCAACACAGCAACCACACCCTGAGCATGAGTGTTTGTGGTGAAACAACACCCTAAGTTAACGAGCTGCATGACCCAGTGTTTAAGGTGTAGAAGCTGTAGACAACACACACACCCTAAGTTGACTGATGACCCAGTGTTTGGTGAGTGTAAACACAACAACCACACCTGAGTCAGGAGACATGTTAGTGTAGCACCGAGTCCGGTCCGCTGCTGAGCGAGCACGCTGTCCATTACACCACACACACACGGGCAGGATGAGTCACAACAGGTATATCCATCCAATTAAGGTTAGATTATATTTGATGATAGACAATTATACTTGATGGTGGCCTTAATGCGTCGCCTCACCCTAATGGATCTTCATGCAGGTGTTAATTAGTTCCCGTAGGCAAACTTGAGCTGTAGGTAAAATATCCACCCACCTGTTTTGTTTGTGGTGGTGGTTGTTGTGATGGTGGTAGTCGTTATTGTTGTGGTTGTTGTTGTCATGGTTGTTTTTGTGATGATTACTGCTGTTGTGGTTGTTGTTGTCATAGCTGTTTGGATGGTAATACTGTTATTGTTGTTGTTGTGGTGTTTGTTGTTGTAGTAGTGGTGGTTGTTGGCGGAATGTTTGTTGTAATACAGTATTATAGCAGGACTTTATTACACATTATATCTACCGTATCACTCTACTAACGTGGCAGAGTGTATTTCTTGTGTTTACCCAGAACCGTCAACTCGTCCATTACGACCCCAGAATATCTTAATCCAGGTAAAAAGTCACAGGTAAAAAAGTCACAGAAAAAAAGAAAAGTTAACTATCGAATTCTCACATTTTTTAAGGTTAATATGTCAGTCAGTTTCAGTAAAGGAATATGCAGAACTGATGGTAAATTAACCTACCCTAACCTAACCTAACCTAACCTTTATTACCGGTCACCATAAATTAATTGTGACTTTTTTTCCTAGCCAAAATTGTGACTTTTTTCTGTGACTTTTTTCCCTGTGACTTTATTACCGGCCACCGAATATCTACTTGTGTTGGGAATGTTTGTCAGCCTCTCAGCGACCTGTTACGGCCCTGCTTATACACTTTCTGTCTTGTCTCGTGTCGCCAGCGTTGACACATGCGGTGATTGGTTGAAAATAAAGTTGGTGAAGTTATCAGTAATTATGATCATGAATGTAGGGTGAAAGATCATGTCTAGTTACTTGGTCAGTAATATGATGATTGTAGGATGATGAAAGAGCTTGATAGTGACATCATGAGTACAGTAATACTTTACTTTTATCCTCTTCACCACTGACCGACTCTTTAGCTGCTTGGGCGATCGGTCACTTCTCTGTTACACACTGTTGGCAAGTATTGGACATGCACTCGCTCCCGAATGTACTATCGTGGACAAAAGTTCCCTCCTTCCCAAACTGAAGCAGTATCGACCCACACAGCACACCCGCACCAGATAATTAATCTGGGTAAGTCAGTTCGGAGACTCATTCCCGTGTCTCCGTTTCACTAAGGCGAACTTTTGTCCACGATAGTACCTGAACCTGCTCCAGTGTTGGTCAAGTCTGGTCTTGAAACAGCCGTCACAACACTCTCTGGCAGGTTGTTCCAAGAGTTCACAATTCTCACCCGAAAAGTTTGTGACGGCATCAATAATTAGGATCAGCAATTGGGTGATAGAGATCAAACGCAGAAAAAGAGTGGGATCACCTGAAGAATTGTCACCCCAGAGTTTGGCAGGGTGACAATTCTTCAAGTGAATATCCTGGGGTGATGAATCTTCAGGTGGCAACACCTGGGGTGACAATTCTTCAGGTGGGGTCAGGACCCTCCATGGTTGGGTGAAGTTAGGTTTATATTATTCTTATTTTTCTTTTAACTTTTCACAATAAAGATGCACAACACAATGGAATATATTTATGTTATCCTAATTATACAAATTATATTCACTGTGGGCTGGGGTGATTATTCTTCAGGTGGAGCAGGCTGGGGTGACAATTCTTCAGGTGGAATAACCTGGGGTGATGATTCTTCAGGTGATCCAAACATTGTTTTGTTATGTGATTATATGTGTAACATGACGCCAATAGGCTGAATAAGGCCTTGTCTACTTTGGCACAACTGAAATTTGTGGTTTTCTGATTCTGTACCGGACAGCTGGCAACTCAACTATTTTTTTTCACATCAAGTTTTATTACAATAAATATGTGGTTCCCACTTCTTGATTGTTTTGACTGCTAATTAGTCCCTTCAGTACTATGCTTTCTTATCTATTTTATTCTGGCTACCGCCACACAATTTTATTCACTCGGGGAAGTTCCATCTCGTACTCTAGGGGTTAAATAACTTCGCTGCTTCTACAACATTTATATTAAAACATATTCATAATCTATTTGCTTATAAATGCCTCCTTTTTGTAGACACCTTACTTAGAAGATGAGTTCTTCCCCCTGTCGTCCTATTATAATTTTATTATTTTCATCTGGCCTGCTCTAAACGATAGCATTCAGCTGAGGAAACCCCGTTGGTATTATCAAAGCGTTATTCTACAATGTAATCTTCCCCAACCGACTTTCCCCTCCTCACCCCCAGTCCTACTTCTCCCCTCACAGAAAGACACTTACCCCGACATACCCTCTACAAATAATGTAATTGAAATACTGTGTAACATTCAGTGCCATAATATCCTGACAACGGGGGTTAATTATTATGACCCGTTGTAAACTCTACTCTGTAATCCTTTTGCGCTACCGCTCACAGGATGAGTGTGGGGTGCACAATAAATAAGCCACTGCAAGCGGCAAAATAAAAAATCAAGCCCTCTCCTCTCCCTCCTGCTCACTAGAGAATGCTTCGAATTTACACTTCAGAGTTGAGGGGGTTCACACCTCAGGGAAAGAGAGGATTGGCAACGTTAATTGGTAAACACAAGAGTGGAGCCAACTGTCAGCCAGCCTTCTACATCTATCTGCTTATCTATACTTGTCGTCCCCAGGTGTGGGCGTCGACCTGCTTTCTTCATCTACCTGGTGATCGAGTGTGCCTTTGGGATAGCCACGGCCTTCACGCCCTCCTTCACCTGGTGGATGGTGTGTCGTGTGGGCGTGGGCTTCACCGTGCCAGCCATCATGTCCACGCCCATGGTCTTAGGTCAGCTCTGTGTGTGTGTGTGTGTGTGTGTGTGTGTGACGAAAACCAAATAAAACTATATTATTCCAAGTTAATTTCCTTAACTCAAATTGTTATACTTATTGTGTTGTTGTTGGTAGCCATCGAGCTGGTGGGACCTACCAAGAGGACCTACACGACGGTGATCATAAACGTGGCTTACTCCTGCACCCTCATCATGCTGGCAGGAGTGGCTTATCTGGTGAGTTGGGCCCAGCTTGCCCTTGCCACCACCATCCCCTTCCTCGCCTTCTTTTTCTTCTGGTGGTAAGTGTTTGTCTTTTGGTGGTTGATACTGACGTTTTTTATCGTGTGTCTTGTTCGTATTATGAAGAGACTCAACCTAGCCTGACTTAATCACTACCATCAGTGAGTGTGCTTTTCTGTGACCAGGTAGAATCAGTCTTTTTACTGCTGGTAACTAGTTCACCGTTTTTATTAATGTGTTTGTTTCCTTCTGTTTATAGTGGGGATCAAGAAGTCTTTGTTAGTGGTGATGAATTCATGTTACTTCATTTAACTATCATATTCTTGTTAGTTTATATTAGCTTAGCTTAGCTGAAGTTACAGTAGAAAAAGTTTATACCGAAACATTTTAAACTTGTCTTGTCTTTCCTCCTCCTATAGGGTGTTGCCGGAATCCCCTCGATGGCTGCTAGCAAATGGCCGACTCCCAGAAGCAGAGAAGATCATGAAGAAGATGGCCAGAGTCAATGGCAAGACACTGTCCCCTGACTACATGGCCAATCTTAGGGTAAATTAATAGTATTTACCTCCAGACTTAGGAAGTAGTTAAGCTAAGCTCCTCCCCGACTTACGACGGGGTTAGGGACCCAAATCCAGGTCGTAAATCAAAAATGCTTAAATAATACATAGAAAATCTAAAATGGGTGTCTCTTTTTCTTCTCAGCACCACAAAACTCTCACTTTTAAGCTTGCCAGTCATTTTAAAGTGAATTACAAACGAAAATTTTGTCAGTACGCAGCGCAATCACTGACGTTGGGACTCGAAAATACGTAATTTTACACAATTTTGGTACGACTGAGGCAGTCTTATGTCCGGGTAGTCGTAAGTCGAGTAGGTCGTAAGTCGGGGAGGAGCTGTAAATTGGTTTGTTGTCAGACCAAGTAGCTGGGATAAATGTCTGCAAGAGTTAGAATAATTTATTTGTATGATTGTTAAAAAATATCACTTAGTATAATTTTTATATACTGTACCCTAATACAATGTTAAGTGCTAATTTTTGTACAAGGTAAAAGTGGTTTTATGTTGTTATGCCATCATGGATATGGAAGAGGCAGATAGTGTTGCCATTGTCTGTCTGTCCATAAGTACACAGCAAATTGACTTATTTTATGAGATAATGGCACTTTAGTCTCCTTTAAATAATTCTTGATTTATCCTTTACTGGATGTCATTCTGTATATCAATCTCACCTAAATAGTTCTTTTTTTTTTAAATTTAACTTCAAGTTTAACTTTTACAGCGGAAGTTCGAGGTGGAAAAGTACATGTCTGGGAAGGAGGATGAGAAGATTCAACAATCATATGGTGTTCTCGATCTCTTCAAGACCCCCAACCTGTGCCGCAAGACTCTCATTATCACCTTCATCTGGTATGTTAGGTTTTCCAGTATTTTCTTACACTATCTCATTATCACCTTCAGCTTGGATTGGTAGACCATTCCAAATGTCTACTACCCTGTGTGCAAAGAAGTATTTCCTTATGTTCGTTCTGCATGATAACTTGGTGAGTTTGCTATGTGGTTATGTCCCCTCGTGTTGTTGGTGCATGACATCACAAAAAAAATAAATATCCCAGGTTCACGTATTCCATCCCTTCATAATTTAGAGCGTTTCAGTGAGATATGCCCCACTGTATCTTGTCTGAAGGGTTGTTAGTCCTATGGAGGCCCAGAGATGGGGTCAATTCATTTTTGTCAATTCAGTTTCATTCGTAAAAAAAATCTTCAATTCCAATTCAATTAAATTCATTATGGACGATATTTCATTCAATTCAATTCAAATGCTTTTCAATTCAAAATCAATTCTAATCTACCATTAATCTAACAGAAAGAAATAAAAATTCGAGGTTTCAAATTAACTTTTTTTTATCAACAATGCTCTACCATACAAACCAATCACATTCTTTACCAACCAAAAGTTCAAATGGTTTAATTCTTTGTATTAATAAACAAAATATGAATGCGTCCAAGTTACTGATGATTACATCTGATCATCATAAGTTGCTCAAATCTTTTATCGCTTAAATTGCATCTCTCTGGCCTGAAGAGCTTGCCAGCAATGGCGAACAGTCGATCCACAGGAGCCGATGTAGCAGGAATGGCCAGGTACTTTGCTGCAAGCCTGGTGAGGACAGGAAACTCAGGCTGCTTGGCCCTCCAGTAGCCAAGGGGATCACCATCTTCCTGTAGACATGGCTGATTGAGGCAAAGTGAGACCTCAGTTTCTGATGGAGTTGATCTTGGTGTAGAAAACCAGTTGGCCAGGGCAAAGAACTTGTTCCTCTTCATCATTGGTGGTTCAGCAGGGGAAGTATCTGTTGTTGTAGGATCAACACTGCGTGCCATATTGTATTTCACAGTCAGAAGGTCACGAATGTCTTGCACTTCATTGTCATAGTCATGACAGTATAATATATCCCCAACATGTTGGTAGTGATATTGGCACACTCAGGTGTGATCGCATCTTTTAGATCACGTATGGTTCTGGGTCGATCAGCATAGACAAGTGACTTGAGATGACCCCACAAGAAAAAGTCAAGAGGCATAAGATCCGGAGACCTAGGTCCAGGTCATTCAGCGGGCCCTCACCGTCTGATCCACTTGCCTGGGAATGTTTCATCTTAGAAGCTCTGGACGATGATTGCAAACTGTGGTGGTGTACCCTCATGCTGAAACCACATCTTCATCCATTCTGCCAGTGGAACTTCATCCAATTTGGGAATGAGAAATGTTTGCAACATATTAAGACATAAACATATTGACATCGAAAAAGTATGGACCTCTCAACCGATCCCCCCAGAGCGCAGCACACCAAAATTCGTGGATCAAATTGCACCTGACCTTCCTCCATCCCTTGGGGGTTCTCACAGGCCCAATAGCATGCATTATGCCTGTTGACATGACCACTCTAGTGAAATACTGCTTCATCGCTGAACATGATGCGTTGTTGAAGCCATCCATGATGTAAAAACCTCTGGTAGTATTCCACACAACGGTCTGTGTCGTCATGGTGCAGTTCCTGGACGAGGTGGATGTTGTATGGGTGGGAATGGTTTGCTATAAGAATGCATTGAATGGACCTTGTTGAGACACGTTTTCTGGGATAACTTTCCTAAGGACTTAAGTGGACAGTTTACGATGTTGTCAAGAACCATATCTTTTGTTTGTGCATCTGTTGCAGTTTTTGGCTGGCCACTTCCCGTTTGTTTGAAACGAGTGACCAATTTACCAATTGTTGACTGAGCACGCAACTGGTGGCCTCTCAGGGTGTTTTCATGTGGCAACCTGCACTTCGGCACCTCAGCTACCCTGAGAGATTGGAGCGCCTGAACTTGCCTGGCTTATACTACAGACGGGCAAGGGGCGACCTAATTGAGGTGTATAAGCATCTCAAGGGGCACTACTCAGTCGAGTGTCCTTACTTGGAGGAGCTGGCGGACGCTCGCCCCACAAGGGGTCACAGCTCAAGATTGAAGAAGCCGCAAATCCAGAAAACTGTGAGGGCAAATTTTTTTGGAGTGAGATTTGTGAACTCTTGGAACAATCTGCTAGAAAGTGTTGTGATGGCACCGAGTGTGAGCTCTTTCAAGACCAGGCTTGACCAACACTGAAGCAGGTTCAGGTACATTCCAGAGCCGATGCATGCCCAGTACTGTACTATACTTGCCAACAGTGCGTAACAGAGACGTGACCAATCACCCAAGCAGCTAACGAACCGATCAGTGGTGAAGAGTGTAAAAGTAAAAGTAAAAAGTAGGAACTGTGCAGTATGCTGGACCACACGATCCATGCATCAAAACTATCTCCACCCATTCAACTATTGTATCAATTTTCCTGCCATGGTCCCTGCCACTGAATAAGGCAGGGACCAGTTAACTCTCTGTAGTTTGTCTCTCATGAGTTGGTAATGCTTAAAGTTATAGTAATCCTTCTCAACTACTTTCTCTCGACTATCTTCAAGGATTGTATTCCATCTTAATGTGTAGTGGTTGCTGGTCAGAGTTAGTTTCTCCTGACGTGGACCTCGTCTATCATGCTTCCTCAGTCGCCAAGACTAAATCTAAAATATTGTCTCCGCTCGTGAGGAATGAAGCTTGAATGTGAAATCAAGGAATTCTTCTCCCTTGACTTATGTGGCAAGATTCACCCAGTCTATTGTCTCATAATTAAGTCTCTCATGATGAGGTCGTGTGCTCTTGATGCTCTCTGGATGACTCTGAAGATATGCTACTTCCTTCCCTAAGGTTGACTCAGCCCTTTAGCACACACCTATGTCAGCTTGCTTTTGTATTGAACTATCAAATAGCACCAAACTGACTCTAATGATCCCATTTCCATTTGCTCGTCATTACTGGTTACTATCAGGTACTCCTTGCCACATGGTAGTACACCACCACCTCTTGTTGCCCTGTCTCTTTTGTTTCGTGGGTGAATTCCCTGGTACGTACAAGTAAACAAAATTCACCTTGAGGCACATTCTCTACCCCGAGGACTCGCCAATTACAATGATATCTGGTTGTTTTGTGTCCACAAATGTGCCCAATACATCGGTTTTATTAAACAGGCATTTGTGTACCAACACTTGATTGGCCAGGTTTCTGTTTTTGTCCTCTTTGAAGACTCGGAGTCTACAGGGTTAGTAGAATCACTCATATACATTATCACCTGAGATTTTGTTCTCTTTGGGTTTGCAGTATTACTTAAAGCTATAGCATGCACTATGTTAACATTATTTACAATTAGTTCGCCTCTTATCCATACTATTGGGAGAGCTGCAACACTACTTCGACTTCTCCATCTTCCTGTACCCTGACGTATTGTATTGGCCTCTTCTGATCTTTAGTTGAGCATTCCCATATTGTGTCAGTGAGTATCTCTTTCAATTTGTCACTGAGGTCTTTGTCGTCTTTTTGTTGGTGAATTGTCAGGTCAGGTTATGTACAAATTACTATACTCTGGTACTCACTTGAGGTTCTGTGCCATCTTTAAGGTATACCTCTTGTGCTCGTGTTTTAGGGATGGTGATCGTCACTAACTGCACTGAGTTTATTAAGTCTTTCCACATTTCTTATGTGGAGAATGTAGGAGAATTATTACACATTGAAAGCTTATTATCTGTAAACTTAATAACAATATGAGTGTAAGAGAATAATGATGTAAATTAATGAAATAACTAAGCTTATTTTCATTATTAGTTGGGAAAAAATTACAAAAATAGTATTTTTCGTATTTTTGGATGTTTTGTTAAATTTGCTCTTGTACATATGTCTATTAGCTCCTGTCTAACAGACAGTAATACTTATATAAATGTGGGTTACATACATTAGGTTTATATAATTACATCACCCACAGTAACTTTCCTATGAGCCGTGAGTAGTCATCAAGTGGACATGTGACAGTGTATTCCCACTGTGCCCTCACACCTTGACCGCAGAGTCATCAATTAGGTAGCCGGCTATCGCTAGTTGTACTCCCGTCTCTGAGCCACTGAGACATGTGCTCTAAGATGTTAGATACACCCAAAGCTTCGTCCATTATTAACGCTCACGGCTCATAGCGTTAATTACGGTGATATCCCAATTATTGTGCATTAGTTTTTTCTTAATAAATGGACAAAAGACCATTTGGGCTTTGAAAAATTAACCCATAAACATTTATGAATATTGCTTCCAGTTCACCTCTATTTGGTGATTCCACGGGTAACCGGAAGCTGCAACAGATGCCCCAAGAATTACCCCCAGCTAGCTTAATAACATAGTGCACCTTCTTCCTTGTGTGACCTTTGTAATAAGTCTCCATCATTAGCAAAATTGCCAATAAGCCAACCAACATAACTCTCTACCAACAGGTTCACCAACACGTCTGTGTATGTGGGCCTGTCATATTATGCACCAGCTCTGGGCGGGGACCCCTACCTCAACTTCTTTCTGGCTGGTGTTGCTGAATTACCCACTTACCTATTCCTGTGGCCATCAATGGAGTACTGGGGTCGGAGATGGACCCTCTGCTTCTCCATGGTTGTAGGAGGCAGTGCTTGTGTTGCTACTGTTGTCACACAGAATGGTTAGTGGTAGCTAAAGAGAAGCTTATAAAATAGGTAAAGATGAGTATGCCTGGGTAAATAAGTATAGTGACTTGGAATAACAAATTTATAAAGAAAAGAGCCTTATGATAATTACTTCTTCTACACTAGTGTTGCTAAAATAACCTAACAGTGTTTTGTGGTATATGGTGATATGTTTACAGCTCAGATCTCTTTTGTCTGTTTGATGTGTTTATCTATAATAGAATACTGTACTGTGAAAATTGTGGTAGGAGCTGTTGATAATTAATGGAAAGAACATGATGGCAAAGTTTTCATATTTGAGAGGAGATGATTAACTTTTTTATTCCTATTTACATATTATTAGTCGTAGTACAGTATTACTTTTTTCATGCTGTGTATATTCATTGTTGCTCTCCATGAACTTTTGTCTCTAACAGACCCTTTGGTGACACTGATTCTCTACTGTGTGGGCAAGTTTGGCATCTCTTCCTCCTTTGTGGTACTTCCACTGATGGCCTCTGAGTTGTACCCAACAGTGGTGAGGGGGATGGGTTTGTCTGTGTCAGCAGTGGCAGGGATGATTGGCCCCATTGTCATCCCACTCATCAACTACTTGGTGAGAACTACCAATCAATGTAAATCTTCCCTGTGAGGAAAACCTTATCACATAATTGCTAAGTAAATTAGAAGAGGAAATATATTTGAAATGGCAGAGAAGGTGTTAATTGTGGAGGGGTGGTATTAGTAGGAGTTCTAATGGAAGAAAAATGGCATGATATTTCATTTTCCAGTACAGCAACGAAACTTTGCATGGTAGTAGCTGAAGTGATTGTAAGATGATTTAGGGCCGGAACCCAGCTGGACAATGCTGTTAATTGGTCCTAATTGGCCTTAATTGGTCATAATTAGCGCAAATCACTATCTCGGCAATTTTTTGAGCAAGATACTCCATTTTTAGGTCAATCGAAAGGAAATTGTCGGGTTAGTGGAGGTAGAACAGGTTAATTTTAAGCTATAACCAAAATTGCAAAAAAAATGTGACCGCACCCACTCATGACGCAGTATGTACAGCATGTGCGTCTAAGGCAAAGGCCCTAATGTAGTCGTGTTTGGTGTCTACTCTAGATTTTTGGGGGCACGAAAAAGCGATTTAGAGCACTAATTTTGAGCTACGATAAAAGAGAGAGTATGAAATGCAAAAATATGTTGCACGCCCATTTATGTTTAAGCGTAAATCTGCCTTTGTAGGTTCTGGATCATTACTTAGAGTAAAAGACCATTAATTCGAAGAAAAACGGTAAATGAAAACCATACATTAAATGTGGAGGGTACACTTGAACGGTAAACTTGGGTTGAAGACACTGATAAACTAAACAAGGTATGGGCAGGATAAGTTCTGTTTAATCCTGGGAGGTCTCCACTTGGAGAAAGTTATTAAACAGTGCCCGGGTTCCTATTCAACCACAGTGGATTGTCACTGGCTCTCACTGAATCTGGAGTTATGACAAGTTCTGGTCGTGCACGTCTAGAGGCGTCACATATAACCAAGACTTGCTATTATACCAAGCTGCAGCTGCATCTTTATTCAAGCTGATGAAAACAGAGCTCAAGTCATCCAACGCCCCAGAGTTTGAGCAATGGTCACAGGAACGTGCAGAGAACTATCCTAACTTCTAATACTGGTCGCAAGGCCTAGACCTCATACTCTATTTTCTGGTCTATATCCGATCCATCGAAAGTGAAGTATTTTCACCCTAAGAACTCCTACTATATGGGAAAAAGAGAGATTTGCTGAGATGATATGGACATTTTAAAAAGATGTAGTAGAAAATAATTGTGAAGATGGTGCATAGGGGCAGGTATGTTGGGCAGAGGGAAGCTGCCGATATCATGGGAGGTAAAGACGGAATAATTTATTACAGAGAAAGAAGGATAAATAGAGCGATGAAGGTGTGTACCTGGTAGTACAGTAATAGAGCGGCCTGGAAACTCTTCTGCCTCAGTCACCCTCTCAGGGGAAGCTCTCTCAAGGAGTGCATTTTCAGGGATACTTGAATACTGTATTTGAAGATTAAAACTCAATTATGCTTTTCTATAACATAGGCTTAGTTTTTGGAAAGTAACATGCTACAGTATGGATATATTTTTTAAAAGTTGTATTGTGTGTAGACTCGGTCAAAAAAACTACCGTTACAATTCCTGCGCGAAACAAACTGACTAAACGAAGTGTTTAAAAAAGGCCTACGAGGCATTCCTCGCATTGGTAGCCCTGCGTGTGTATGGGTTTGGCCACACGTGCTCGAAACAAGTGATCGGCACTCTGAAACGAAACCCAGTACAAGACTTTCCGGAATTATCGACCGTATGGTAAAATGTCGTTGGGCCGAATTCCATTATGACGGCATGCGAAACTGTGGAGCTATTCATATTTTTTGGAACAGCATGGTATAATGTGGCATTAGCCCAAAGTGAAGTAGCAATACAAATGCAGATTCAAAATTCGGTTGCAAATAATCTTATACCTTTACTATATCCACTAATTCTGCCAAACATTACTATATGGCAACTCATCCACTTCCATGGTTACTGTAGTCCACGGTGTGTGGAACATTTAAGAACATAAGAAAATAAGGAGTCTGCAATAGGCCGGTTGGCCTATGCATGGCAGCTCCTGTCGAGAGTTACTCCCACTCTCTATCATCCATGAATTTATCTAGCCTCCTTTTAAAACTTTCCAGCGTTCCAGCACTTACTACAAAGTTGCTAAGCTTGTTCCATTCGTCCACCACCCTATTTGTGAACCAGTTCCTTCCTATCTCCCTCCTAAACCTAAACTTATCCAACTTAAATCCGTTGCTAAGAGTCCTATCCTGCTCGGATATTATAAGAACTTTATCTATATCCCCTTTATTGATTCCTTTCACCCACTTAAATACTTCTATCATATCTCCCCGCACTCTTCGTCTTTCTAGGGAATGCAAGTTTAGTTTCTTTAACTTATCCTGATATGGAAGGTTTCTAAGTCCCGGAATCATTTTCGTCATTCTTCGCTGCACCGACTCCAGTGAATTGATATCCATTCTATAATAATGGCACCAGAACTGAACCTCATAATCGAGGTGCGGCCTGACTAGCACAAGATATAGTTGCAATAAGACCTCTGCACTCTTATTACTTACACTTCTAGATATAAACCCTAAAACTCTGTTTGCCTTATTTCGAACATTAACGCACTGTTTTCTAGGCCGTAGGTCCGGGCTTACAAGTACCCCTAAGTCTCTTCACAAGTCGACTTCTCTAGGTTGATGGTGTTAAGGCTGTATACATTGACAGTATTTGTTTTTCCAATATTAAGTACGCTGCACTTGCTGGTGTTGAATTTCATTTGCCATTTTTCTGACCACTCCTGCAGTTTATTTAAATCCTCCTGTAGTGCGTTTGCACCCTGCCCTGAATTAATTTACCGCCCTATTTTGGTGTCATCCTCAAACTTGCTTATGTCACTGCTGATCCCAATATTTAGATGATTTATGTAGATTATGAACAAGAGTGGGCCTAGTACTGACCCCTAGGGAACCCCACTGGTTACACAGCCCCACTCAGATTTAACAACATCTCCCAAATTAAGTACGAAGTGTCTCGCATTCAGGCTTACCAACCCTCGCGAGACAACGGGAATGTTCAGTTGGAAAATCATCGGACCCCACCTGTACGATAGTTTTTTTTACCGAGTGTACATTAGCCGGGGCCCGGACAAAAGCTCCCAAGGACAAAAGCCTCATAGGACAAAAGCCCCCTAGGACAAAAGCCCCTAGGACAAAAGCCCCTCAGTAAGAATGCAAAATAGGAGAGAAGGCTCCTGTTTTTATGTTAAAGAGAGGGTCATTAGAAATATTAAAAATATATACATTTAAAGATGAAATTATTACAATTTAAATAATTAGAATATTATAACTCTTTCAATTTTGATATAGAACATTATTAAATAAATAGAAAAGAAAAAAGACGACATATTTTACCTTCATGTTCATTCTGTATTTACTGAGGTGACCCTCGGGCCCAGTGAGGTCACTGAATGTCAGGGGAGTAACTACCCCAGTAGACAAAACATACGTCAGTGCAGATTTAATAAACATTCCTTGTATACTTCTTTATAACTATAACAGAATTCCCGAAGGTTAGGTAAGTTAGGTTAGGTTAGGTTAGGTTAGGTTAAGTTAAGTTAGGTTAGGTTAGGTTAGGTGAGGTGAGGTTACTTTTACTTTTATCCTCTTCGCCACTGATCGGCTTGTTAGCCGCTTGGGCGATCGGTCACGTCTCTGTCACGCACTGTTGGCAAATACTGGGCATGCACCGGCTCCTGAATGTACCTGAACCCGCTCCAGTGTTGGTCAAGTCTTGTCTTGAAAGAGCTCACACTCGGTGCCGTCACAACACTTTCTGGCAGATTGTTTCAAGAGTTTACAACCCTCACTCCGAAAAAGTTTGCCCTCACGGTTTTCTGGACTTGCGGCTTCTTCAATCTTGAGCTGTGACCCCTTGAGGGGCGAGCGTCCGCCAGCTCCAAGTAAGGACACTCAACTGAGTAGTGCCCCCTGAGATGCTTATACACCTCAACTAGGTCCCCCCTTGCCCGTCTGTAGTATAAGCTAGGCAAGTTCAGGCGCTCCAATCTCTCAGGTTAGGTTAGAGGAGTGTTCATAAACTGTAAAAGAATAAAATAATCAATTTAAAAATTCTTATTACTTCTTCTGGGGGACTTTTGTCCTGGGGGGCTTTTGTCCTTGGGGCTTTTGTCCTTTACTCACATTAGCCATACAGCATACTATATTATTGATGTACTCTGCCTCTATATTACTAATAAAATAGTCACTCAGAACTACATGTCATATACCGGTAGGCAGCTTAACTAATTTCACATCATAATACTTTCCTCATTTCTCAAAAAAATCTGAAAGGTAACTTTTCTTTGTTATAATATGTTCTGTATGCATGTTCTGTTTCTACTCTTTCAAAAGAATTGATGTACTCTTATTGTGTGACAAGATACATGAAATTGTCTTTTAATTCCAAATTTTCAGGCATCATCAACATTGAAAGTCTAACCTTAAAATACAATGCAGTACTGTAGTTGATTAGCCGTGAAAATACAGTTACGTGACACGGAAGGTATTTAATCCCAGAAATGGAGTTTATGCTAAGGTAATTGATGTTACAGTATGGTTAAAAATTATCACTCACCTTGATCAACAGGGTTCAGAGATGATGGTACTGCCACTGATCATCATGGGTGTACTCCTAAACCTTGGTGGGGTATTCTCCCTCCTGCTGCCAGAGACTCTTCACCAGCATCTCCCACAGACACTAGAAGAAGGCGAGGAGTTTGGTAAACACTGGACCCTATCTGATTATTGTACCTGTTGTCCTAAGAAGTAAGTATCATCTCTTCAAGTTACCATAACCAATTACAGTACGAACAAATGTCTCTTTCTAAGATTCCAACCAAACATATTCTTCATTATGGAACAAAATATTAACCTGTCTGGCTAGTGAACTCACCACGGATGAGGAAGATAAAGTAAAATACTTGTACTGTATGTGTTGCATCGTGGCAGCCTTTTTTATAAACTATTTTTTGTTCTTTTTGGGTGATAACCTTTAGGATATATTTGTTGTGAAAGTTTTAGAGATAACCCTTATGCTCAGTGTGATGTAGGTTTGAAAATTTGGTGAGTTTTTATAACCATTAAATGAAATGTTCACTATGTATATAAGACAATTAATACCCAGCTTGAATAGTGAGAGACCTAGTTATCATGAGAACCCTCGCTTTACACGCTTTACACGGTCAATTGAACCCGCTTTACACGGTCAATTGAACCCGGTCAATTGAACCCACGGAGGCCCGTGTAAAGCGAGAAACGCGTAAAGTGAACAACATAACATATGGGATTAAATGAAATAGAGACCGGCTGACCCCCAAACTCCACTTTTTCCAACACAATACCTATGTTCTAGTAAAAATAACATCTTAATTTTATGATGGTACATGCACACAATTAATACTTAAGAGAAATAGAGAAATACAGTCGCCAAGTTAATGTCCATTCAAATAATGGACTCAACTCCCTCCCCCTCTTCTCACACTCTCTGGCTCTTCCCTCCCTGAGAAATGTTTGGGGGAAAACCACTAGATTTTAAGGTATAGTAATAAATAATACCTCAAACTAAAGTTAGGATAATATAATTGACATTGCTGGATTCCTTGTAAGACCAGGAATATTTTGAATATAAATGTCATATATTTTGCACAAAAGATAACATATTTACTCAGAGTAAACAAAATACTTACATTAGATCTAAAATTTGTGTGTCTAATGCAAAATCTATGATGTTTATATTCAAAATGATCATCAAATTGTAAGAATTCCAGCAATGTAAATTATATTCTGGCCGGGTTATTTGTATGAATTTTATGAGCTAAAACAAATATCTTCAGTTAATAAAAAAAAAAATATTCTTCACGACACTCTGTCAATCAAAACACTCCACCTTGCCTCCCCCCTCTTCCAACCTCGCCAGATGGTCAGTTGGTCCCTCCTAACACTCCGTTTGTCCCGTTTGACAAGAATGGGTGTTTGGTTGTCGATATAAGGTTTTCGGTACATGTCGTGGGGTTGCCGTTTTTTTGTGCCGATGTAGGTGATTTGTGATTTGTTAGGGTTTCTTTGTATTCGCCAATCGAGCTTCCAGTGTGTGACCTGTCCGAGTTCACTGTGTGCTTTGTCTGTCAGATGGTCTAATCCTAGTTTGTGTCGGACTAATTCTATTTCCTTCGTCGGTGTAATGTATGGTCAATGAGTCGGTGTGTAAAGGGTCAGGAAGGTCATTTGTGCACAGTGTTGGGAAGAGGACTCTGTCCAACTTTTCTTACTCCTTGTATGCTCCTTTGTTCTGGCAAAAGTAGTTTTGTCACTAGGTTAGAGGTGCGTCCTTGATTGAGTGGTCTGCCCTGAATCAGAACTGCTTGTAGGACAGAAGTTCTTCATCTTCAAGGTGTTATCTGAGCATCTGTTGTATACTGTATAGCCTTTCATATGTTTTACCCAAGACCTCTAGTAGGCTGATCAATCTGTAGTTTTGTGGATCTTATACGACACCTTTACGTGAATATGTGGTATTTACACTTGATTCTACTATTTATACAATTTTCATTATTATCCATTGTTTTATATGCTTGGTGCCATTTGTCTTGATATTCAAAATAATTAGTGAAACGAAAAGTGGTGAATGTATTCTCTGAAAGCGTGAATTTGTTTTATTTCGACGGTAAATGTTCTTTATTTCAAATGTTTTTCCACTCATATCTTGAAAGTTAATGTTTTCAAGCAGTTATATCTTTACATACATTAAATTCAGCATTAAAGTGAGTCACAACTGGGTATCCTTCCTGTATATATGGATCTATTTGCGATATATCAATATTAATCAAACATTATATATAAGCCAATGAACTGCAAGGAAGTGCAAGAAGGTTGGAGTGGCCCATTACCGTCGGCTAAAAAACAAAAAGAAAGCAACAACTAGTAAGCTGACAAGTGGATAAATTATAGTAAAGTGAAATGAACTATTTGGGTCCTGATTAGGTGAGTGAGGTGGATCAAGCAGGTGGTCTGATGAATGACAGCCCCTGAATCCTGACTGGTAATAGTATAAAATATTATTATAAAAAGATATCTTTCCATGTGAACATACACAACTTCTAAAATTTTAAAAACAATGCTTAAAATACTAACGCTCTTATAATTACTTGCATCAAATCTTTAGTTTTCTGATCCTTCATAAAATATTGCAGGCCAAGTAGTATGAATGGTGTGGCAAAGAAAATGTCTGTCAACAACAGTATTCATGATGATGGCGAGTCCGAAAATGTAACTGGGGACGCAACCTACCCTGGTACGAGCCTCCTCTCATCACAACACTTCAAGGAACTCGAGGATAATGGGAGAGCAGGAAGAGGAGAAGGGCATGGGGAGGAATGTTCAGGAAGACCTCAGTCGAGAATATTGCTTGATGATTTCGACAACTCTAGTAATAGTATTGATGGTGGGAGTAGGAAACGTCGAGGAGGTTCATCTGCATATCCTAAGGGAGAGGATGGTGAGGTAGAGAAAACAGGGGAGGAACAAAATCTTGTCACCTCCAGCAGAAAAGTTACCATTGTTTAGTACAAAGAAAATAACAGCAGCTAATGTGAACTTTAATACAGATTGTGATGTACATTTATTAAAAGACCTAATGTGTGGTGTTTATTTGTACATTTGCTTTCTCTCGGACATGTTTATATTATTGGCCATTACACATTGGTGAATGAATTAATATATCATTCATATTGTATTTGATTCATTCTCATTGTTCATATTTACAAGGACTTGTAATAGGATAGTCCTATATTATGAGAAGTTCTACATATATAAGATATTATATAAGTAGAGTATACCGTATATAAACTCTAGAATTAGATACGAATTGTAAAATAATATACAGTACAGTATATTTTAATGTTCAAAATAAAAGTAATTGTAGATAACAACTGAATTGTGTAAATACTTCAGCCGTATTTTCTGCAGAGAATGTAGATCTGATAGTACTAGTCCCATTTGTCAGCACCACTCCACTATTAGAGTAGAGAAACTGTTCTTGTAGTCACTGATCTTTGTCCACATTCACATTATAACTCACCGTACACACCCTCCTGTTTCATCTTTTATCACTTTACGTTTAGAGAACATTACAGAGGCAGGGGTCTCTCAATGAGCCTCATTCAGAATTAAAGCACTTTTCAAGCATTGCATCCAGAAAACAAACTTATGTTCAGGGAATTAGAATGAACAGATCTATTTACTCCTCTTCAGGTGACAGAATAAACATATTGTTCATTGGTGAAAGAACAGTATTTTTGGTGACTGTGGAAAGGGCAATTTGTGGGCCTGGGGACAGCTCCCGTGTATGTCACTGTCCTTCCGTCTATTTTCTTGCTTTCATCATATTACTTTT
>NW_024719665.1:1286940-1295758 GCF_018991925.1 Homarus americanus
CCCCCACCACATCACACCACACAGCAATGCCTCCCCACTACACACCCCACCTTCCTCACCACACCAAACTACCACCCTCACCACCCACCACACTAACTCCCCACCACACCACACTCACCACAACCCACCACAAAATCACCACCACACCACACCACCTCCCCACCACACCACACTCACCCCCCATCACTCCACACTACCTCCCACCACACTAAACGACTCCCCATCATCACCTACCACACTACTTCCTTACCACACCATCCACTCCAATAACTACTCTCACCATTACACCTACCTCACCACACCACACTACCTCCCTCATCACCCACCACACTACTCCTCACCACCCAACTACACTACCTCCTCACCACACCTACTACTATTACTACTACTACTTTGCTGTCACTCGAATCGAGTATGACGATCATCCAGCTATGATATAATGATATGAGTTATTAAGGATGTCACTTAGGTTGGTGAGTTCTGAGGTGACTAAAGAGGCCGATACGGGACCGACAGGGCCGATCACAGATGTGGCACATGTGGAGGGCTACGACCAGTGCGGAGGGACGGTGGCAGTTGTATTTCTGGCGTTGGCATGTGTCTGCCTTTGTTATGCAGTCGGGCAACTCGAAAGTATTGACACCTTGAGTGTTTCTAGCGTTAAGGTGGAGTAATCGTCTCCCAGGTGAGAGGGTCGATTTGGCGCATTTCAGTTGCTCGCCAGCGTGACGTTTACTATTCGTTAGATGACTGTAAAGTAACTGCTTTGGCAGTCTACTGTCGTCCATGCGGGTAATATATAGCCAGTCCAGCGTACGTGCTCGCGGATAATGACAGCATCGATACTTTCTACAGTAGGTGTCAGGAAAATACTGGCATTTGTTCTCTAGTCTCCCCAGCGAACTCGGAGGATGAAACGTAGACTACGTTGGTGAAAGTTTTCTGCGCCTTGAGGTGCCTCCAGTATGGGCCCATGTCTTGCTAATATCCTAATTCTGTTGGTTGTAGCACTTGTGAGTACGTCCCCCACTAATATAATTTCTGCCAGATCTTCCTTTTTCACACCTGAGTTTTTACTGTTTAATCAGTATCAATGTTCCTACATTGGTGATGCTAGTGTCATTCCTTTGAATGTGAAGATCGTATGTTACACCCCATTTACCCATGGTGTCGACACAGACTCTCATATCGATCCTGATGCCTTTCATAAACCCCACACCAACCCCAACTGTCACTATTACTTTCCTGACTCTCGCAAGTTTAGTTCTAGTCTTCTACTACCTCATTCCTTCTCCCTTGATTAGCCATAACATCAGCAGTATTCTTTGTTACGACCGTGTCGTATTTTTTCTTTTTTTTTTATATAACATGCTTCCATGTTCCATATTATTGCTGTTAAGGTTTTATCTGTTATTATTTGTTCAAACCCATTTTGTATTGTAACAAGCATTCTTGTTTTATAATGACCATCTGCATCGTTAAACGACCCACTGGCGGAGCGCACCTTATATATAGGGACTCCACTAACTGTTGACGGAGTTAGTTCAGTCCTCTGTCATACAGTTCACATTCTTTGAGTGACTCTCGTCACCTGTTACTTATACTTTAATTTATTTGTGTTGTTCCTGTCGCCACCAATGTGGTATATCTATGTGAGTACCTATTTATGTCTCTATTTATGTCCATCAGTATTTGCTTCGTTACATTTAAGTAATTCAGTGTTGTTTCAATGTTGTTAATTTCACTGTTAGTTTTTATATGTTTATGCAGTGTTAACGTAATCCAATGCTTTATTTTTATTCTTTTGATGTTTGATGTTCAGTATCATTTGTGTCTTAAATGTTTCTGATGGTGAATCAATTTGTGCATACAGCCTACGAGGCTTCTTTTTATTGTGTTAATATTTAATTAATTAAATTCTAAAGGTTTACTTTATTTATTTTTATTCCTTAATTTACTTCACTTTTTGTTTGGTTACGCTCTGAACCTGGATATATAAGTAAATTAAGAGATGAGTGTAACACCTTCATATAGATACCTTTTTAGATCAGTGTTTATCTTCTCTGCCCACAAATTTGATGTAGATAGTTAAAAAAAATGAAACATTAGTGGAGATGGAATCAAATATTTTGGATCGCAATCTAGAGCAAAATAGTAATCCTAGTCAGTCACGAAATAGAGTTGGTTCGGTTTTTAAGGAGAATGTAGTAAACAAGGAAATGCTTGGTGACCTGACGAACATTCTTGACTCTTTTTTGGAATATATGGAAAATCCAAGGGACGACGTCAAAAAGAATGTTCTTATTTCGGTGAAGAATATGAGGGGGAAAATTTAGTCCAATGGATCATAATGTCCGCTTAATTTCCTGGAAAGTTAATGGTTTGAAAAAAAGGTTAACGGATCTTCATGCATATGTTCATTCTAGTAGTATTGATGTCATAGCTTCACAAGAGGCTGGGACAAACGGTACATCTTTGCAACTAAGAGGTTATCAAAGTTTTAAATTACCAGTTGATTTGACTGGAAATTGCAGAGGTTTGATGACATTCAGCTCTAAAAAATAAACGGTACCGAGTATTTGTGTGTTAGTATTACGCTTCAAGATGCTACACTGTTCATTATTAATGCTTATGTGCATGCTGAGTCATTGACAGTTGATGAACTGCTGGACATTGTTTTTGCTGATGATTGTTTACTAATTGGTGATTTGTGCGCTAGGCATAACAATCTTGGCAGTAGAGGTTCTCAAAATCACAATGGAATGGTTCTGGAAAATATCTTGGACTCTATAGAAAATGCTAAGGTTCTTGAAGCTGGTGAGCCGACACATGTTAAAGGGGGTAGACTTGATTATGCAACTCTTTTTAATATGCTAGTTGCGCAGGCACATTTGGATATTGAGGATACGCTTTTGAGTGATCACTTTGCAATTAAAGTGAAGTTTCATTTGAACAAAATTTTTTGTTAACAATAGAAAAAGGTATACAATAACAGTAGGCCAACATAGTAAATTTGTAGCAAAAGTCGGCGAGTGGTATAAAGAGTACAAAAAGCTTGGAATTAAAGATGAAAACATATTTTATGATGATTTGTTAGGAGTGATTGATTCCATTTTGAATAAGCCAAGGAAACCGTATGGAAATACCACAAAATCTAAGCCTAGGTATTATGATAAGATTGTAAAGGGGTGGAATAAGTTATTGAGGAAATGTCATAGTAAGTAGAGTAAAGATCCTAGCAATGAAATAACCCGGGAAACTCTGATTGAAGTGGCAGAGTGTACAACAGAGTTAAATCAGAAAGCCCGAAATATGTATTGGAGTGTTTTTTTTTTTTTTTAGATAGATTGCACAATCAAAATCATTGAATCAAGTTTGGGATGGTGTGAATAGGGTAAGAGGATTCAAGGAGAAATTTAATGTTCATCCCAATCCAAACGCTAAAAGTAATGAATTAATGAATAAGTGGGCGTATGCATCTAATTATGAGTGTCTCCCATGTAATGTTCAGGTTTTCTTGAGGAATTCAAGATACATGAGGCGAAGGTTGGTGAATATCCAAAGTACTGTAAGTGAGGAAACCTGTGTTCCTTTTATTAAGGATGAAATTCTGAATGCTGTAAAGAAAGGGAAGCCTAGTGTTCCTGGCAGGGATGGTCTAACTTATGATGTTATCAATTATCTTATAAGTATGGAGGACAACCCAATTCTAGATCTCTTTAATTTGTCATATGAAAATGGAAGACCGCCAGTGAAATGGAAAATGCCACTCATTGTTCCTGTGCCTAAGGGCGATAATGATTATAGACCCATATCCCTAACATCTTGTCTATCTAAAATGATGGAACGAATGGTATTAAATAGATTATTGTATAAAATTGATGGTCACTTGTCTAGTAATTTGTTTGGATTTTTAAAGGGTAAAAACACTACAGATTGTGTGATTAAATGTTGTAGTAATGCTAATGTCAACTGTAGACTGTTTGTAGACCTTAAAAAGTGCCTTTGATAAGGCAAATAAGGAAGTGATCTTAGAAAGTCTTGTAAGTAAAGGTATAAAAGGGAAATTATTGATGTGGATTACAGATTACTTAACTAACCGAAAAACGAGTGACTGGTTTCAAGGTCATGAATCTGAAGAACAAAGTCTTGGGTTGGGTACCTCACAAGGTGGCGTTCTTAGCCCTATGCTTTTTAATATTCTTATGGACAGAATAGCAAGTTACAAATTCCAGGACGAGTCCCAAGTAATCATTTATGCTCATGACATTCTGATCCAATGTAAGAATGAAGATATGTCTAGGGTCATTGATCAGCTGAAGCATCTTTGTATCTACTTGGGACTGGTCATTAATGAAAATATTACCAGATATCAGTCCAGGGCAGTAAATGGAAAAGAATTTTGGCTAAATGGAATAAAATTGCAAAAAGTATCCAGTTACAAATATCTGGGAATGTTTGTGGGTATAAATAATAATGTTAAGGATCGAATTACTTATGTCAACAATATATGTCCAGCGAGGCTAAAACCTCTGAAAGTTTTGTCAAATAGAGCAAATGGTGTTGGTATACCAGTTTTAACATCTATGCACTTAAGTACAGTTAGGAGTATCATTGATTATTCAGCTCCAGTTCTAGCTTCTTACTCGGGAAAAGATCTTGGGCCATTAGAGCTTATTAAGAATGAAGCAATGAGGATTGTGCTTGGTTGTCCAAGGACAACAAGAATAGAGATTATGAGGATGGAGCTAAATGTCTCGAGCATAATACACAGAATTAGGGAGTTGACTGTCATTTCTACTCTTAGGCTTATTAGGCGTGGTGATGGGTATCTGAAGTCTGCTGTTGATAAATTTACTAATGCAATTACTAGTAATTTTAAGATGAATACTTATACTAAAAGCTGTTAGATGCTGTGTGAATATAATATTGTAGTTTTGTGTCTTTGCCCCTTGGTTCATGGAGTGTTTCTGTAAGAATGGACAAGCTAGAGTTTAAAAAAAAAGAATGTAATCCTTTTCAGTTCCGGCAAATATTCCTTGAGAAAATATCTGTGTACCATAAGTATGTTATTCATATGTACTGTGATGGTTCAGTTAATGGGAATCGGGCCGGATGTAGCATTGTTATTAGGGAATTTTTTGAATATGGTATTAGTGTTGAAGAAAGAATATCCAAGAGAATTGGGGATAGAAGTTCCAGCGCCACTGCTGAACTTTATGCTGTATATGTGGGACTTAAGAATGCCTTTGAGAGGAAAAAGACAGTTTTTGGGTTTGTTAACACTCAAAGTGCTCTATTTGCTCTAAATTCTGAAGTGCCTCTTGACGATGATTTAGTTTTAAAAATGTAAGAAGTGTATTGAGGACATACAATCACTTGGATATGATGTTAGTTTTATGTGGATTCCATCCCATTGTGGTATTTATATGAATGAGTTTGCTGATGAATTGGCTAAGCAAGGGTGTGGCAAAGAAATTGTAGAATACGGTTGTATTTTGGGTATTAAAATAATAAAATCTGGAATGGTAAAAATCCGACAGCAATGGGAAGTGGACAATATTCGGAAAATTTTGAACAACGGCAGTAGTAGTTTGAAACATTATGTTCGAGTTTTGAATTCTACAAGTTCTACTTATGGTAAGACTTCGGTTAAGTATGATACATTTGTGATGAGGCTGCGCTGTGGATACAAATATTATTGGCAATATATTGAAGGAACTGATGGCATTCCTTGTAAACTGTGTGGCTATGTAAAGTCTCATACATTATATCATTACATTATGGAATGTAACTGTTTATCAGAATTTAGGGGTGATGGTATTACGGATATTACAGAAATGGTTTGTAGATTTTATGCATATCTATTTATTGTATACATATCTGATTTATGGTTAGTAGAATGTTAAAGAGCTCTTGTTAAGACTAGTTTTGGGCGGGCTAGTTAGCATGCTAACCAGCTCCTTTTGATGTAATTGTCAATAAATGTTTTGAATTTGAATTTGTCTAATGGTAGACTCTGCTGTCATATGGCATCTCGAAAATAGTGACCAATTCCCAGGTTGCTCATCTGACTTTCTGCCTTATGTACACACAATTGCAGGGTCTCAATTGTTTCTCGCACTATTGACAACACAACATACTTGCAGTATATTGTTTCTCACTTTTACCTTATCCTCTTCACCAAATGATCGGCTGGTTAGCCGCTTGGGCGATCGGTCACGTCTCTGTTACGCACTGTTGGCAAGTACTGGGCATGCACCGGCTCCTGGATGTACCTGAACCTGCTCCAGTGTTGGTTAAGTCTTGTCTTGAAAGAGCTCACACTCGGTGCCGTCAAAACACCTTCTGGTAGATTGTTCCAAGAGTTCACAACTCTCTCTCCGAAAAAGTTTGCCCTCATGGTTTCCTGGACTTGCGGCTTCTTCAATCTTGAGCTGTGACCCCTTGTGGGGCGAGCGTCCGCCAACTCCAAGTAAGGACACTGGACTGAGTAGTGCCCCTTGAGATGCTTATACACCTCAATTAGGTCACCCCTTGCCCGTCTGTAGTATAAGCAAGGCAAGTTCAGGCGCTCCAATCTCTCAGGGTAGCTGAGGTGCCGAAGTGCAAGCACCAGTCTGGTGGCCCTCATTTGAACATTTTCAACCAACTGACAGTCCCTAGCATATCTGGGGACCAGACTGGTGGTAACAGTGGGGTGATTTTCTTTTTGTATTTTTATTATTATTCCCCTCCTCTGTCTGTTTAACCTTTCTTTTGATACTGGTCAGCTGCCTCACTTATGGAAGACTGCCACCACCATCCCAGTCCCTAAACCAGGCAGACAAGATGAATATCGTCCAATCTCCCTCATACCCTGCTTCTCAAAGATGATGGAGCGCATGATACGCGACCGCCTCCACTGGAAAATTGAAGCCCATCTGCACCCTGACCTCTATGGTTTCTGCCCGGAAAAAGCACTGCTCACTACATCGCTCGCTACATGGCAAACACCTCAGCCAAACCCTCCCTCTTCGTCAACAGTGAAGTGATCCTTGAGGGCCTCACTCACATGGATGTGAAGGGCAAACTCCTCACGTGGATTGCTGACTACCTCTCCCATCGACAGGCCCGTGTCCGTTTTCAGGGCCACTACTCTAAGATCAGGGACCTTGATCTTGGCATGCCTCAGGGAGGTGTACTCAGCCCTACACTCTTTAATGTTCTTATGAACTCCATCTGCCGCCTCAACGACATCTTTGCTGAGAGCGCCATAGACGGTCACATCATAAGCTACGCTGATGATATTCTCCTCCAAATTACTACAGTGCAACATGAACAACCTATACTCTCCACGTTCGCCCGGACCTGTTAAACACTCGGGCTAGTCATCTCGCACACTAAAACCAAGTTCATCTCACGCTTCCGGCGTCAGACTATGCTGACTCTGCAAGGACAAGACATCGATCAAGGTACCTTGGTCTACCTGTGCGAGCCACTACCAGAGCCACCATCTCCGCTGTCGCAGCGCCCACGTCATCTCCCAGTGCCGCCAACGAACGAGGCCCCTCCAGTCCCTCACTCACGGCCTCAAAGGAGCCTCTGTCTGGGTCCTACGTCTCGTGTACATTGCCATCGTCAGAGCTGTCATAGATTATGCCTCGCCTGTCCTTGTAATTGCCTCCCAGCGCGAGAAACAAAGCATAGAGAAAATCCAAAACCGAGCGATGAAACTCGTCCTCGGCTGCCCTATGACCAGCAGAATAGAAGTCGTGCAGCGTGAACTGATGCTGCTCCCCGTCTGCGATCGAATTACTGCTCTCAATGCCATTCTTGGTGTTGAACTTCTTCGCAGTGAGCAACCGACTCCCCTGTCGCGCTCACTGAACTCGCATCTTAACACCCTCCTGCGCCGGCCTCCCCCATTACCTTTCCTTCCCTCTCAACACTGGCCCGTCCACACTGCTGCGTTATCACCTCTACACCCCCTCGACCTCACATCCGCCTGTACCGCCGTGGACTTCCCCGTGTGTTGATGTTGTCGTTCACACCTTCCCTGGTCGTAAATCCACCCAACTGAGGTATATGCTCAAACTTAACTGCCTTGAGCAGATTAATGATGTCGCCTCCTCTCTTAAGACACCCCCCCCCCACCCTCCTATCCTCGTCTACTGTGATGGGTCCGTTACCACGCTGGGCAGCGCTGGGGCAGCTGTGTGGATTCCTGAGCGCCAGACCTGCAGGAAAATCAGGGTTCACGACTGGGCCTCCTCCACTGAAAGCATAGCCATCCTCGCGGGCATTCATGAGGGGGCGACCTATGCTCGCACTGAACGCCGAAACCTCCTTATAATCAGTGACAGCACTTCTGCTCTAGCGAGGCTCAATTTATCCTCCCCTGCCGCTCAACACACCCTAGCCGCCGTCGCCGGGCTAGAACAAACTGATGACATCCGTGTCAAGTTTATTTGGATCCTGTCACATATAGGAATAACTGCCTGTGACACTGTGATTGGCTTGCCAAAGAAGCTACACAAGAAGTTATTGAAGTCACCCTCGCCCTCTCCCTGAGATATCTCAAATCTCGCATACACGCCGCACAACGAGAAGCAATCGACGAAAATTGGACACCACTGAAACAACGGGGTAGCGTCACACTACGCCACTATGACGCTGTAACCGGTGACGACAACCGCCACTACAAAGAGTATCAATCCCTGACTCGATCTCAACAGCTTATATACATGAGACTGCGCCTAGGGTACAGGTACCTATGGGAGTACATTGGCAACCCTGAGCCTGGCCGCACTGTTTGTAAACTTTGTGGCCAACCCAA
>NW_024719665.1:1295858-1312335 GCF_018991925.1 Homarus americanus
GGGCAAAGCGACAAGAAATCCGGGATGAGAAGAAAACCAAGCGGTAGCCTTGATGAAGGGAGACGTTCCGGAGTAGATATTAATTTCTGTAATAGGATATAGGAGAAGTGCAAAGTTTATTGAACAACCTGTTCTGTGTTACAAGTAAAGCCGGTGGGGCCTTATGGCCTGGAAATGTCAAAGTAAATGTCGGTGACGTTAGTGTGTAAAAAATCACAATTCAATAGAATGAGGAAATAAAATTAAGTCTGGGCAACATGTTGTGCCGTTCTGTTGCAATTGTGGCGGCGCCCATAATGCAGGTTACTCATTTTGCAATAAGTAGCCACAGATGGGTGGCAGAGCATGGGGAGAGTGCAGCAGTGAGAAAAGGAGGAAGGACGAGGAGTTCCAGGTGAGACAACTCTACCTTCAACTGAGAACGTGTGGAAGAAGAGGATGGAACAGAGTGACACGTTGAAGGTAACAGGAAATGGTGCAAGAGCTGCACCAAAAGTTGTTCCAGAAGAGAAGGTAATTGACAAGTTTGGTGATGTGTATGGTGTAGTAGTTCAACTCAGGCAAGAAATTCAGATGTTTAGAAAAAAGGTAGACGACAACCAGAAGGTAATTGCCCATTTTTGTGAACATAGAAATGTGGATGTTGAACTAAAGGGGAAGAAGGTTGAAAATAAGACAGTAATAAAATCTGACAAACAATCTTTGCTTTGGGGGACCGGAAATGTGGACATAAGGGAAGAAATAACCAGCAAGTGGGGTGACATACCCAAAGTATTACATGATAAGGCATTAGCTCGAGTGAACGAAGTAATGGAACAATTTGTGAATGAGAGAATAAGGTTAGTTTCTGTTGTTAATATGGAAAATGGAGGACACTATTTAAGAATACTTTCATAGAATGTTAGGACCACATATGTGCACTGATGTATAAGGTGGATGTCATAGCCTTACACGAGACGGGCACGGAGGATGGTAATTTGATGAATTTACGTGATTATCAATGTTTCTGTTTACCAGCTAATAATAGAAATAACACAAGAGGTCTGTTAACTTATTTTCGGAAAAAATGTACCGGTTGAATTGGTAATAGCTGACAAGCAGAATGGGGTTGAAAGTTTGTGTGTTAAAATCTACGTCCAAGGGAGGTCTATATGTACTGTTACATCCTCAAAGTTTGGATATAGATGACATGCCTGAGTGCCTAGTTAATGATTATAGTGTTTTGGTTGGTAATATTAATGCTAGACACTAAGTCCTGGGTACTATGGGCCCAGCAACGTTTATAGAAGGAGATGGTTACACTTCTTGGAGAAGTTTAATGATATTGAAATATTGGGAAATCATGAGCCTACCCACATACACGGAGGAAGGTTAGATTATGCAGTATGTGTTAATACATATGGAATGAGAGCCAATGCTGACATAATTAGGGATTTGCTTAGTGATCATTTTGCATTTCGAATTACTATTCATGTTAACAAAATACAGAAGTTAATTAAGCGGAAAATATATTGGTTGCCGGAAGACAAAAAACAGGAACCGATCACTACTATACAGGATTGGTATACAGATTATGAACCAAAGGATGTTGATGGCTTTTATGATGATTTATTACATATTATTGATTTTGTTTTGACGATAAGTAAGTATAGTTATAAGGGAGAAATAAATTACGGGAAACGTAATATGTACAGTATGTGACTGACAAATTGGTTCAGGGTTGGAGTAAACTCCTCAGAAAGGTGCAAAGAGAATGGAGTGCAAATCCAAAAGATAATGAAATCAAGCAAGAGGCGCGGAATAAATTCTAGACAGACTTTTTAGGGAGAATCGCTAAAGGCAAGAACTTCGGTGACATATGGAAGGAAGTGAATAAAGTGAAGGTGTTGGAAGCAAGGGTAACAGCTACGCTGACCGACAGGGCAGGGCCAGTCAACTTATAAGGAAATGGGCTGGGACTGTTAGTTTTGCCGAATTACCTTAGTGTGTGATGGCCTCATTACAAAGTAAGAGTAGACTTAGGTGTGAGTTAGTACAAAGTCAGTGTACACTGGAGGATGATACATGTGTTCCTATAACGAGAGGCGAGTTATTATATGAGATTAAAAAGGGAAAGTCTACGGCACCCGGTGATGATGGAATAACATATGATATCCTTCACTGTCTCGCTGGTATTAGAGAAGAGGCCCTGTTAGACTTGTTTAATATGTCTTATAATGGAGGTTGTGTCCCTATTAAGTGGAAGAAAGCAGTAATTATACCAAAGAACAATGGAGATTTTCGTCCAATATCTTTGACCTCTTGTTTTAGTAAAATGGTGAAAGGAGTAGTATTAAACAGGCTGTTGTATAAAGTGGAAAATATCATGGCGCCCAATTTACATGGATTTATGAAAGGGAGAAGTACTGCAGACTGTGATGTAAAGTGTTTGAATAACTCCGAGGCTACATGCAGGACTTTTGTCGACTTAAAAGGAGCCTTTGATGGGGCAATGGGCAATGGGCAAGCCCTCTGGCGGACCCTCAGCCGTTTTTGCTGTCCACCAAAATTCATCGCCATTGTGAGGCAACTCCACGATGGCATGAACGGCGGTGTCCTGCACAGTGGCACCTAGTCTGAGTTCTTTCCCATCCAAACGGGGATAAATCAAGGATGTGTACTGGCACCAACTCTCTTTTCCATCTTCTTGGCTGCCTTCCTTACTCGTGTCAGTGCCAATTTAGACGGCGGGGTGGACATCGAGTGCCAGGTGAAGGAGGGTCTTTTCAACATAAGACGAATCCAGGCAAGAACTAAGGTGTCGGCAGCTTCCATTACTGAACTTCAGTATGCAGACAACCTCACCCTTGTCGTTCACACTAAACGCAACCTACAGGAGATCCTGAACACCTACGCAGATGCATATGCATACTTCGGGTTGAGGTGAATGTGTGTAAGACTCAAATTTTCTTTCAGCCCGCCCCTGGTTCAGCCACACCTCCACCATCCATCCAGCTTAATGGTACTACCCTCTCTAATGTTACTTACTTTCATTATCTCGGCTCCCACCTGTACACCACTGCAGACATCGATGAAGAGATCAACATCGGATCAGATGTGCATCTCGAGCAGTGGGCCTCCCCACCCTGCTATATGGCAGCGACACATGGGTCACATACAGGAGGCACCTCAAGGCACTTGAAAACTTTCACCAACGTAGTCTACGTTCCATCCTCCAGGTTCGCTGGGAAGACAAGAGAACAAATGCCAGTATTTTCACTGACACCAACTGTAGGAGCATCGAGGCTACCATTATCCATGAACAACTACGTTGGATTGGCCATGTTACCCGCATGGACGACAGTTAGACTGCCAAAGCAGCCACTTTACAGTCACCTAACGAATAGTAAACGTAGCGCTGGTTGTGAACTGAAAAGGTATAAGGATAGTCTAAGGCAAACCTGAAAAAGTGCCAAATCGACCCCCTCACCTGGGAGACGTTTACTCCACACCGTAACGCTAGGGGGATCACCACACAAGAAGGTGTCAATACTTTCGAATTAGCCCGACTGCAAACCGAGGTCAGACAAGCGCCGGCGCCCCTCCTGCACTAGATGTAGCCCCCCACACGTGCCACATCAGTGATCGACTCTGCCGGTCCCGTATCGGCCTCTTTAGTCACCTCAGAACTCACCAACGAAGGTGACATCCTTAATAACTCATATCATTATATCATAGCTGGGTGATCGTCATACTCGATTCCGAGCGACAGCAAAGTAGTAGTTATTTCTAGAGAATATTATTTAAGTTTTAAATATCCCATAAGGTATATTCGATAAAATATTTAAACCTGAATGGTATTCATCAAGATTAAGCTAAGTACAAATAAACTAAAATAGAGATATGCGTAAAAACATTCACTAGTGCAGTACCAGTGCTGGAGGTTAGGATAGAGGCGACGGAGATGGGGAAAAAAATAGTACATATGGTCGTCGCTCATCAGTGGTTAATATATTACTGCATTTAGGCTTAGTCGACTTTGGGCGCCTTTCTTAAGGTATGGAAGGAAGGGAGTTGGAGCCCAAATTTCGCTCGCTAAGAGCAATAAATTCTGACAGAAATGACGAGGGTAATTAACCTGTGGAGTGACACCGTGACCCAGCCCAGCCAAGCCATGATGGACGCCATGATGAGGGCGCCCCAGGGAGACAACCACCGCGGCAAGGACACCTCCATCAATGGTGGGTCTTGCTGTTTTCGTTAACTTACTAAGCTCGTATCCACCACGTGTTAGACTTGGCTCCAGATCACCTGAAGATTAGACACCTCAGAGAATTTTCTGACTTAAACATTTTAACGTTAACTTAACCTAACCTATCCCCCAGTTAGCGTTGGGGTGTTTAATCCATCAGGTAAACTGAGTTGGGGTGTCTAATCTTCAGGTGATCCGGTGGGCGCCTAATTATAGTATATTTGTAAAATCAGTAAGTTTCAAATTAGGTTAATGTGGTTCTATGAAAACCCATTGAAACAATACTTTTCCTTTTTGGAGAAGTTTGTGGACGTATTCATACCTAATTTTGTGTTTTTTTTTCAGTTTGTAATTAGGAGAATTTTCATAAGGTTGCTGTAATTTTATATAAAAGTCTTGTGTTCACAGAGTTGGAGAAGCGGGTGGCGGCGCTACTGGGGAAGGAAGCTGCTCTCTTTGTCCCAACTGGCACTATGGGTAATCTTATTTGTGGTAAGTGTTTCTCTATCTCGCGTGCGCTTTACTCTTACACTAATCATCTTTGTAAATAGACCTGTGATTTTCATGTTGAATCACGTGGTGTGTGACCTGGCTCTCTTCTTTCCTCTCCACCAGTGATGACCCATGCTAGAACCCGGGATTCGGAGGTCATTCTAGGTCACAGAAGTCACATCCACCTGATGGAACAAGGTGGCATAGCCCAGGTCAGCCTTACGTTACGCCTGTTGTAGTGTCATGCAGATAATGAGATTTATATACCGTTATGATAAGAATATTTTGGGTAATACTAACATAACAGTTCCCATAACCGACTCAATAATCTGATTTGTAGTTTTTTGTCTGTCTAGTCAGCCAATATATCAGCCTCCCCTGACCTGACTAATGGATGCTTTTCCCACCTGAGGGATACTTTACAAGTGCAGGTTAACGCAGCTCATGACCCATCTCTTATCATTATTTTATCGTGTATACTGTATATTAACTGGTACATATGTTTTGACTGGTTCCTATGTGGCCCTTTGCCGGTACATGTTCTTGTTTGCATATTATTTCTATGGATGCGAACGACTATTTACATCGTAGTGGTGAATAATTATATCTCTTGGAATTCTGCAGATCGGGGGCGTCCATCATCGAGTGGTGACAAACCTGGCAGATGGGACATTCTCTTTGGAGGAGTTGCAGCAGATGGTGAGGACCAACAGCATCCACTTCCCCATCAGCGCTCTCGTCTGTGTGGAGAATACCATGGATGGCCTGGTGCTCCCTCTCAAGTGGCTGGATCAGGTGAAGAACCCATGTTGAGTCTTCCCTTAACATGTGGTAATGTAAACTAGGGTGTTGGTTCTCCCCCACTTCCATCTCATGAGTTCCTTTTTCTTGGCGCCTTTATAAACTGTATCCTGAACTTATAGAGTTGACGTAAACAAAAATCCACTAATTTTGACTTTAGGGAAAAACCCGCTTATATTTTGTCCTGGGCTTTCGAGAAAATCCCACTGAATCTTGTCATAGATATAAGAGAAAATTTCATTATATATTGAACTGGGTTTTCTAGAAAATTCCTTTGAAATTTACTCTGGACTTCGAGAAAAATTCCATTGCACTTTTGTAAATAGGCATCAATAACAGTTGAAAATTATTCCTACAGGGACTGTGTTTTTAGAAAATTTGTCTAATGTGTCTTATACTGACTTCATGTTCCCAGTTGGGTGTTGTGTGTAAGGAACTGGGACTACCAATACACATGGACGGCGCTCGTCTCTTTCACGCTTCTACCGCCCTCTCCCTTCCCCCACACAGGATCGTCCGTGACTGTACTTCCGTCAGCCTTTCCATAAGCAAGGGCCTTGGATGTCCTGTGGGATGCCTCATTGTGGGTTCCAGGGAGTGTATAAGAGAGTAAGTCCATGGGAGGGTAATGGTACAGTATTTGTTTCATTAACAGCAATCATCATCATTTGTCATTAATCGGTTTAGCCAAACAGGGACCATCTCTCCTACAGGGCAGAAAAACACAATCTCTTGACACCAAAGCAGAGACAATATAATCTGTAATACTCAATATCCCTCATGGTGTTGCTACAGTAGTTGTGGTGTCATAACAGAACATTTCGATGGTAGGATTTTAAAGGTAGAACAAGATTTTAAACATCCCTTTTACTTACCTTGGGGTGATTTTCATAAGCTTCTCTGCATTGAATTGACTTAAAAGAATAATATAAAATGTAATGGTTGTATCGATTAAGGGAGAAGCCAAGGAAATTTGTGTGAATTATCTAAGGTCTGTTTCTTTGCCACCAGCGCTACGCGAATTCGTAGGGTGCTCGGGGGCTTTATGAGCCAACCTGGGGTGCTGGCTGCTTGCGGGTTATACGCCCTGGACCACTTGCTGCCTCTCCTCCCTCGTGACCACCACCACGCCAAGATCATCGCTCAAGGTCTGTGCCCCCTCAACAGGCCTGTGTTACAGGTTCTTGGTTAACTCTCTTGATATTTGCTGTTTTTACACTTGTCACTTCATTTTGAAAAACGTTCCATTTTTAAATCATCATTTCCTCAGCATAAAAATTAACTAAATAGTCTTTCAACTACTCCACCTGACCTTGATCTGTTACTCAATAAATTTAATTTAATATTGGTGAAGATACGGCACGTGCAGTCCGCCTCCCGAACCTATTATGAATGATATTATTCGCATATACATTTAAGATATTGTCGTCTTTTGGAATTGTATTAAGAGGATTTGAAGTCCTCCGTGTTGCAAAATATTGTGTGCTGTTGTAGATGTATAGGAGGTGTTGCAGTGGTGTTATAGACTTGAAAGATATGTTGTGGTGATGTTACACAGATACAAACATATCTATCGGGTATTGTGATGGTAATTTGTCTGTAAGAGAGGTAGTAATATGGGTGGTGTTACAGGAGTAGCGAGCCTTGGGAGTAGGGTGGTTTGGGTGGAGGAGAATAGTGTCCACACCAACATAGTGATGCTGTTCTGTAACACTTCGATCCTCACCCCAGCAAGACTCTGCCAGAGACTACTCCAGGTAGGTATCGAGGAACACTACTTTGTCTTGACTATAACAGCCTCCTTCAGATAGGTATTGATATACACTATCTTGTCTTTATCTACAACAGTATATTTCTGGTAGAGACTGAAGGCTTACATGTAGCCTAAATAGTACAATATACTTCACCCCCTGCGTAAAAATTATACAGTATAACTCGGGTTACTTACTGTATTGAACTTAACTATTCCTCCTAAACTGGTATCAGGGTGTCACAGATGCTATCGTTGTAAAAGTCATTTGTCTTTGTATATCACTGTGCGGACCTATCTTAAAAAAAAATTATATATATATATATATATATATATATATATATATATATATATATATATATATATATATATATATATATATATATATATATATATATATATATATATATATATATATATATATATTATTATAATAAAGCCGTTTGTGGTTGTGTTGTGAATGGCAGGTGAGGGAGGAGGAGGTGGCCAGTATTGGTGAGCGGGTCACTGTGGAACTTCTTGCCAAGGATACTGTCGCACGACTGGTTACTCACTGTAATGTCACTCCTGAAGACACCCGCTTGGCGATCAAGAAACTGCAGTACGTCATCATGGAACTGGACCCTACTCTACGGTGCTAAACTAACATACTACGGTACTCGAATTGGACACTGTAATAAGAACTTTGTTGTAGGAGTGTGTAGTGTGTGAGTGTGCACCACATAATATGTACCATACGACTACCGAGCACACATGTAGTTGGGAGCGCCTGGCAGCCAAGTCGTGATTGAGTGGAGCAAGTGACGTCATAATGAGTAAGCAAACTGTTCAAACCAACCAATTTAACAGAACCTAACCTAACTTAGATAAACCTAACGTAATCTAATCTAACAAAACTAAACCTCCCCAAACTTAAGTTTAACCAAATGTGACCCAGGATATGCTTGTCGTCTGAGGTGTTATAAAGAACCCCGGTCTCAAGAAGCCGGTCGTAACACATACTGGTAATGCATGGAGGAAATAATAATAATAATAATAATAATAATAATAATAATAATAATAATAATAATAATAAATAATAATAATAATAATAATAATAATAATAATAATAAAAATAAACGGTTTATTAATAGAGTTGCAGCCGGTGGCTGAAAATATACAGACTTACATTTAATTTAGACATAATGATATAATATGCATTGAATACATCTCACCAAATAGATGCTTTCCTCGCTGGATTTAATATCACCACCAAAATACCTAAAGTTAGACGAAATTCCACTTCAGTAAGCGTAGAAAAGTGTATTTTAATGGCGATTTATATATAGAAAAACAAGAAAATTAGGCAGTGGGGTAGTTAGGGTGTGTGCGACGATAGTCAAACATAAAGAGCGGACATTTGCGGGGGTCTGTTCTCCCGGTTGATAAATGCAGCCGTTGCATAAATTATAGAACCAGTATTTTGTTTTTTAATACTAAAGATGTTATTTAAGCCTCTAAAACCTATTACAGTATAAGTTATACATCATCACCGTTTATCAAACTCTGATAAATGGTGTCGAAATACGACGCCTGGCCAATAACTTTACCGAAGGATGAAGTGACGCTAATCATTATAAGTATGTATGTTTGAGTTGGAGATTAAGTTAACTATTCTGATCCTTACTTAATTAACTGTATTGAAATGTTCCCAATAGCTTCATATTCTACAAGCAACAGGTATACCTATTACAGATTTGTTAACGAGATATGACAGCAAGAGTTGCCAAAATATGTTTAATTCAGAAAATAATTAATAACTAATTTACTTGCACTCCTACAATATACAGGTATATTCAAACTATATAAGGTAGCCCAATATTATATAGACTTCATGGCTATCAAGACGAAATTCCATTTATCATATTAGATCGCCCAATCAGAAGAGATATTTGCTAGTCTATAATTGGTAATTGGCTCTAGCGAAACCTTTCAGCAACACCCGATTATATGACAATTTACAAGTTTATTTCATTGTATTGTATTGTATTGTACTGTACTGTACTGTACTGTACTATACCACAGACAATCCAGCATGTTTTAGTCGGACTGGAATAAAAACCATGAATGATATACAGTGCAAGCACTTTTGACAATACTATCAAAATAATTGTTATAAAATATGATACGCCTTTCTGGTGCCATTCTAATAAACAAATCCATTAACTGCAAATACAATGTTGGTGTAAAGGCCTGGGACTTAGGGATATAAATCCCTTACCAGACTAATCAGGATCTTAATAAAGGAATGTCAAGGACCATGGTTTTCTGAGGAATAACAAACAACCGTTTGAGATTGACATCTCTTTACTATAAAAATATAACACAACTCTGACACCACTTAACGAACATCAAGTCACAATTACGAGAGTCAAACAATTAATGCAGTAAACAGTTAATGGAGTCAAATAATTAAGGGTAGCAAATAATTAAAGGGAAGCAAACAATTAATGGGAGTCAGCAATTAAAGGAATCAAACAATATTATGGAATCAAACAGTTAATGGGAGTCAACAACTGATAGAATCAAACAATAAAAGAGGGTCAGCAATTAAAGGAATCAAACAGTAAAATCAAACAATGAACAGATATTTCCTACGACAGTGGCCCTGGGGTAAGGTTCTGGAACACAGTGATCCACATGCAGGGTAGGGAAGCGGCCATTCAACTCCACACTCAAGTGACAGCGGCGATGTCTTGAAATGGCAGGAGAACACAGGGGCACAGACTGAGGAGTTGAATTGACGGTCGTGGTATGTGGTAGTGGTAGATGACCAGAGAATTGACAGTCGATAGGTGAAGGTCTGGGGACACAGCCCACAAGTCCAGAGCCTTGATGAGATCACAGCCAGAATTTGACGAACAGCTGGGTTGGTAGATAGTGACTGTAAGGCGGCTGGGGTGAATCTGCCGGTGACATAGGTAGCCGCTGCCGTTCTCACCTCTGTCCAACCCCCCCAAGTGTTGGTCGCACCAGCAAACGAGAGAGTTAGCAGCGGTAACGAGCAGGAAGATCGTTTCCGCCCTTACAGTTGGGAAGCCTTTATTATCTTGTCAATGTCACTGCATTACCATTTGACAACACAATTTTCATGTTAGATCTATTATCTTCAAATAAGATTTACCAATATTAAAAAATGAAACTAGATTCACCACTTGAAAGAGGTGATGTTTCCCCTAGAAAGTCAGCCAAGATCACCAACAGTTCAAATGTGACTAAGATCTTATTCTGGATGTGGATGTTGACAACTTGCTGAGGTTCTCTGATCACTGTAGGGAGGTAAATCAGGTAAATAAACTACTTGGTTATATATCAAGATTATAAACATACCTAGATGGTCCGTCCCTCGTAATGCTCTTCAAAAGTGAGGTACTATTCCTCCTCTGCCTGTAGTACTGTACTGTCCTTCAGTCTGGTACCCAAGATGTTGCTACATACTGCCAGTTTCTTGATAATGTCCAAAAGAGGGCCACCCGACTGGTCTCCAGCACCCTACCTATCAAGAGATTAGAACACCTGTAATTGCACACAGCCGCCAGCCGAAGCAGAAGTACAAGCAGCCTCTGCAGGGACGCAGCCGAGCACAAGCAGCTACTCCAGGGACCCCAGAGACAGCAGCAGTAGTGGCGTCTCCTCCACTGTCCCATTCCCCTCAGCTTGCTGTGCCTCGCAAAACACCTCCATCCCAGAGAAAAGACACACTGATAAATCGTTTGGCTCGATTGACATACTTGATCTCTCCCACGGTATCGGACCTCCCTGAGGAACGCCGAACACTGCTGAAGGACCTGGTGTGACGAGAGACCATTCGTGAGTTATCAGACTTTTCCCTACCACTCCTTTTTTCTCTTCCACTGCCGTAAAAGGACCTACTCCTCTGTCAGTTGACGCACATGGGAGTATTCGTCTAGCAGCGCCCTTTGTCCCCACACCTCGCTCAGAGCGTGTTTGTGTGCAGGACAAAGGGTCAGCAGAGCCTGCCGATTCACCGGGGACCTGTGTGATCGTGCAAAGTCTCCCCTAAGTGAGGGGCGCAGGAATTTAGGGACACCTGTTAGAGGAGATCTACATAAATCTCCACTTAGGACTTAGGGAACATGCCCTCCATAAAAATTAAAGTGGACCGCACCCGCCAGCAATCCTCAGACCTGGCCTCACTGATTATGAAAACATAAAAAAATTTCCTCCAGACTGATGAAGATGCAGACAGATTCCACTCCCCAGAGGTAAGTAAAATACTCTAAGATAGTGGCTTCACGGTCCTCAGCTCGACTGAGTACCGTGCAAAATGTACCCTGATATGCCGGAAAATCATCCCTCCTATCTTAGAAAACACTAATCTCCTCGCTGAACTAAACTCACACAACAACAACCATCGGCAACTCGGATGGGAACCCTACCCATGCTCAAAATCACCACAGCAACACAAACAGATGCCATTGCACTTAAATCCCTGGGCATAAAAATAAGCAACAACATCATCCCCTCACATGACATAGAATTCCAACACTTCATCAAGGTTCACCAATGCTACAACTGTTACCAATTCAAACACAACACCAACCAGCGCAAAAACACACAAACATGCTCAAAGTGTGCCAACAAAGGCCACTCCTACCGAAACTGCATGGCCACGGAGACAAAGTGCAGCAACAATGAAGGCCCACACACTGCCATCAGCAATAAAAATGTCAAATCTGGTTGGATAACAGCACAACACCACTCCCTCCCCGCCGACCCTCACTCCTCACAGCACCACAACCACCACCACCTCCCCATCACTCACTCCCTACACCCACGACCCACCGCACATGCTGGACCAACAACCTGTCATAGGAACAGCCTACCAGGAGGCCACGCCTCTCAAACGCAACAGAACTCTCCCACACCCACTATAGACTCCAGAACTCATAGCCCTCACAAACCAATTCCAACTGCTACAACAGAGAAATTAATTTTACCACCACACCATCCCGTTAAGTACTGTACTGTGGTGTCCCTCGGGACTCATTTAGTTTAAAACTCGGGTTGAAACACGATGACCCTCTTCAAGGGGAGATATCGTTTAATAACACGGGCGTAAAGGCCAACGGCCTACCGACCATACACATACAGTACCTGATACCTACAATACCGAACCCGCTCTCACCTTCCCCACGGCTCCCATCAACCCCCACCCATCGACCACCATGCCCCCTCCACCCCAACAAGGTAACAGTTAATACCCACGCCCCTCCAACTCAGCCAGGCTCACACCTGACCTCTGTCACCTGACCATCATTACCACAGTTCCTAGAGTGCTAAGAGAGCTGTGCAACGAGCTTGCAGAGCCCCTGAAGCTCCTGTTTTGTAAATGCCTGGATGAACAAATGGTCCCCAGTGAATGGAAAGTGGCTTATGTGAGTCCTATCTTCAAGAAGGGCGATAGTCACTCCACGAACAGCTATAGACCGGTGAGCCTGACCAGCATAATATGTAAAGTACTTGAGAGTATTATCAGAGATGCCGCGATGGAACATCTACTACGAAACAACCTTGTAAAAGATTGCCAACACGGTTTTATGCCGGGGCGCTCTTGATTAACACAATTGCTCAAGGTATTGGATATTTGGACCCATATTCTGGAACGGGGTGGTAATATCGACAATATTTACCTAGATTTTGCCAAGGCTTTCGACAGTGTACCCCACGAAAGGCTGAAAATCAAACTGGAAGGGTACGGAATTCGAGGAAATGTCCTAGCGTGGATAGAAGACTTTCTACATGACCGCAAGCAGTGTGTGGTGATTAATGGCACGAAATCGTCATCTGTACCTGTAACAAGTGGGGTACCACAGGGGGCAGTGTATTGGGCCCGCTGTTGTTTGTTTGTTTCATAAACATGCCTGACGTTGTACACTCCTCCATACAAATGTTTGCCGATGATGGCAAGTTATTTCGGGAAATTAAGAACCAAGCGGACTATGAAGAGCTGCAGAAGGACCTCTGTGGGCTCCAGGAATGGTCGAAGAAATGGCTGCTGAGATTCAATGTCACGAAGTGTAAGAGGATGCACCTGGGGCGTACCAACGGTAAGGAGGCGTATCATATGTCCCAACGGGATGAAGAAAATGCACTAGTTGAGACTGTGTGTGAGAAGGACCTAGGTGTGTATGTTGACAATGAGCTGAAGTTCTCGGGCCATTGTGAGAAGAAGGTAAATCAGGCAAATAAATTATTGGGTCTTATAAGAAGGTCGTTCAGATATCTAGACGGTCCGTCCCTCGTGACGATCTTCAGGAGTGAAGTGCTTCCCCATCTGGAGTACTGTCACCCCATCTGGTCCCCGAGATATGCTAGGGTCTGTCAGTTGGTTGAAAATGTTCAAAGGAGGGCCACCAGACTGGTGCCTGCACTTCGGCACCTCAGCTACCCTGAGAGATTGGAGCGCCTGAACTTGCCTAGCTTATACTGCAGACGGGCAAGGGGGGACCTAGTTGATGTGTATAGGCATCTCAGGGGGCACTACTCAGTTGAGTGTCCTCACTTGGAGCTGGCGGACGCTCGCCCTACAAGGGGTAACAGCTCAAGATTGAAGAACCCGCAAGTCCAGAAAACCGTGAGGGGCAAACTTTTTCGGAGTGAGGGTTGTAAACTCTTGGAACAATCTACCAGAGAGTGTTGTGACGGCACCGAGTGTGAGCTCTTTCAAGAGAAGACTTGACCAACACTGGAGCGGGTTCAGGTACATTCAGGAGCCGGTGCATGCCCAGCATTTGCCAACAGTGCGTGACAGAGACGTGACCGATCGCCCGGGCGGCTAGCGAGCCGATCTTTTGGTGAAGAATATAAATGAAAAGAGACGTGACCGATCGCCCAAGCGGCTAATAAGCCGATCAGTGGCGAAGAGGATAAAAGTAAAAAAAAAAAGTAATGATATAATGTATGAGACTTTACATAGCCACACAGTTTACAAGGAATGCCATCAGTTCCTTCAATATATTGCCAATAATATTTGTATCCACAGCGCAGCCTCATCACAAATGTATCATACTTAACCGAAGTCTTACCATAAGTAGAACTTGTAGAATTCAAAACTCGAGCATAATGTTTCAAACTACTACTGCCGTTGTTCAAAATTTTCCGAATATTGTCCACTTCCCATTGCTGTCGGATTTTTACCATTTCAGATTGTATTATTTTAATACCCAAAATACAATAGTATTCTACAATTTCTTTGCCACACCCTTGCTTAGCCAAATCATCAGCAACCTAATTCATATAAATACCACAATGGGATGGAATCCACATATAACTTACATCATATCCAAGTGATTTTACTGTATGTCGTGAATACACTTCTTACATTTTAAAATTAAATTATCATCAAGAGGCACTTTAGAATTTAGAGCAAATAGAGCACTTTGACTGTCAACAAACCCAAAACTGTTTTTTCCTCTCAAAGGCATTCTTAAGTCCCACATATACAGCATAAAGTTCAGCAGTGGCGCTGGAACTACTATCCCCAATTCTCTTGGATATTCTTTCTTCAACACTAATACCACATTCAAAAAATTCCCTAATAACAATGACACATCTGGCCCGATTCCCATTAAATGAACCATCACAATACATATGAATAACATTTTCCTTATGGTACTCATATATTTTCTCAAGGAATATTTGCCGTAACTCAAAAGGATTACATTCTTTTTTTTTTAACTCTAGCGTATCAATTCTCACAGATACACTCTCCATGAACCAAGGTTTCAAATAAACTTTGTTTGGCAAAGCCACACAAATCTACAATATTATATTCACACAACATGTGAAAAAGTTTTTTAGTATAAGTATTCATCTTAAAATTACTAGTAATTGCATTAGTAAATTTATCAACAGCAGACTTCAGGCACCCATCACCACGCCTAATAAGCCTTAGAGTAGAATTGAGAGTCAACTCCCTAATTCTGTGTATTATGCTCGGGACATTTAGCTCCATCCTCATAATCTCTATTCTTGTTGTCCTTGGACAACCAAGCACAATCCTCATTGCTTCATTCTTAATGAGCTCTAATGGCCTAAGATCTTTTCCTGAGTAAGAGGCTAGAACTGGAGCTGAATAATCAATGATACTCCTAACTGTACTTAAGTACATAGATCTTAAAACTGGTGTACCAACACCATTTCCTCTGTATGACAAAACTTTCAGAGGTTTTAGCCTCGTTGGACATATATTTTTGACATAAATAATTTGGTCCTTAACATTATTATTTATACCCACAAACATTCCCAGATATTTGTAACTGGATACTTTTTGCAATTTTATTCCATTTAGCCAAAATTCTTTCCATTTACTGCCCTGGACTGATATCTGGTTATATTTTCGTTAAGACCAGTCCCAAGTAGATACAAAGATGCTTCAGCTGATCAATGACCCTACATATCTTCATTCTACATTGGATCAGAATGTCATGAGCATAAATGATTACTCGAGACTCGTCCTGAATTTGTAACTTGCTATTCTGTCCATAAAATATTAAAGCATAGGGCTAAGAACGCCACCTTGTGAGGTACCCAACCCAAGACTTTGTTCTTCAGATTCATGACCCTCTGAGCAAAGTTTTCATTTGCGCATGCACCAATGTGATAGTGTGACGTCATTATCACTCCCACCTGACTACGATGTTACCAACGTACTTTCTGCCGCCGTTAAACGCTCCGTTCGTTGGAAACGGCGGCGTAGGTGTTTCAGTGATGCTGACGACTTTCTTCTTGAAGACACATCAAAGCAGAAACCTCAAGTCAGGGTCTCCAGCAGGGGCACGGCTCCCCTTGCACCCCTTCTGGGGCTATGAGGTGGACTCACTGTCATCAGGGTCCCAAGTGAGCCTACATGGCTCAATGACCGACCCTCCTTAGAGCAGAGTGGACATAAGGATTCCTTTGTCTCCCACCCCGTCGCGCCTTCGTCGTCTCGCCTTCCCTCAGGACTTGCCTCTGAGCTGCAGGACGACCTGGTTCTTCGTCACTGCTCTCCGCCAGGACTCAACCGCCGCCTCCGCCGGTCCCCAGCCGTGATAGTCACCACACAAATGGACGAGACAGTACGCCTGTACTCCAGGTGAACTCCCTGCTCCCCAGGGGGTGATGCTGAGATTCTACCATCGCCCAAACTCGTCGTACCA
>NW_024719665.1:1312435-1331486 GCF_018991925.1 Homarus americanus
CCACTGTACTGTCCTTCCTCCATAACCTCACGTAAGAACGGAGGAAAATCTATAGCCGCCACACGGTCAGCACTCGCTTCCTCACCACCAATGTTGATGTTGGTGATCTTGTTCCTCTTCTTAAACCTATGCAGCCAACCAGAGGAAGCATTGAAGGGTTTGGGCTCTGCAATTCCCAGCTTACGTGACACTGCTGCGTAAAGTTCACGTGCGTACTCCTGCACTGAGCGCGTGTCGACCGCCATGTTCCGTCTTGCCTGACGAATCAAGTAACTCACCAGCAAATTTTCCACCTTTACCAGCACCTTGTTCTGGCAATACTGTATTACCCCGCTTAACGCGCTTTCACTTAACGCGTTTTCGCATATACGCGGTGCCTTGCCAAAGCTGAACTTTCACTTAACGTGGATTTTTCCACAGCAACGCGGTGAGTGTCCGGCTCGAGAGCTATTTTTAGATTCGCACCACCCCCCACCCGCCACCCTGCCTGACTGCCTGTTTTAGCTCATAAAATTCATACAAATTACCCAGCCAGAATATAGTTTACATTGCTGGAATTCTTATAATTTGGTGATCATTTTGAATATAAACAACATATTTTTTGCATTAAACATACAATTTTTAGATAAAATGTTTAATCTGAGTAAGTATGTTATCTTTTGTCCAAAATATATGACATTTATATTCAAAATATTCCTGGTCTTACAAGGAATCCAGCAATGTCAATTATATTATCCTAACTTTAGTTTGAGGTATTATTTATTAAAATTTAGTGGTTATCCCACACATCTCCTTGGGACGGTTGGTGGGGGGTGGGGGGGAGGGAGGGACCAACCGACCGACCATCTGTTACCCGGTGAAGAATTATTTTTTTTTAACTGAAGATATTTGTTTTAGCTCATAAAATTCATACAAATTACCCGGTCAGAATATAATTTACATTGCTGGAATTCTTATAATTTGGTGATCATTTTGAATATAAACAACATATTTTTTGCATTAAACATACAATTTTTAGATAAAATGTTTAATCTGAGTAAGTATGTTATCTTTTGTCCAAAATATATGACATTTATATTCAAAATATTCCTGGTCTTACAAGGAATCCAGCAATGTCAATTATATTATCCTAACTTTAATCTGAGGTATTATTTAATACTAAATGTTAAAAACTCTTGAATGGAGGATTGGTGGGGGGTGGGGGGAGGGTTGGGACTGACCGCGCGGTTGGAAGAGGGGGGGAGGCAAGGTGGGGTACTTTGATTGACAGATAGTGTCGAAGAATATATTTTTTTTTTTATTAACTGTAGATATTTGTTTTAGCTCATAAAATTCATACAAATTATCCGGCCAGAATATAATTTACATTGCTGGAATTCTTATAATTTGGTGATCATTTTGAATATAAACAACATATTTTTTGCATTAAACATACAATTTTTAGATAAAATGTTTAATCTGAGTAAGTATGTTATCTTTTGTGAAAAATATATGACATTTATATTCAAAATATTCCTGGTCTTACAAGGAATCCAGCAATGTCAATTATATTTTCCTAACTTTAGTTTGAGGTTATCCCACACATCTCCTTGGGACGGTTGGTGGGGGGTGGGGGGGGGGAGGGAGGGACCGACCGACCATCTGTTAGCTGGCTGTGTACTGTAGTGTGAGAGGGGGAGGGAGTTGAGTCCATTATTTGAATGGACATTAACTTGGCGACTGTATTTCTCTTAAGTATTAATTGTGTGCATGTACCATCATAAAATTAAGATGTTATTTTTACTACAACATAGTTATTTGTCGTCAAAAAGTGGAGTTTGGGGGTCGGGCTGGGTTCTATTGGAATTAATCCCATATGTTCTGTTATTCACTTAACGCGGTTTTCACTTAACGCGGGACCCTCTGGGTTCAATTGACCGCGTTAAGTGGGGTACCACTGTACTTGATCATTGAAGCACCTGCAGACTTTGTGATTTTCATGTATTCTTTAATCTTGGCTGCATCTTTCTTAATAGTACGAATCGTAGATTCGTTGACTCCATGCTGGCGCGCGAGATCAGCTTGAGGTGTTCCTTTCTCCAAATCTTGAACAATCTGGTATTTCACTTCGTAGCTTAGGGCACGGCGTGTCTTCTTGGGCTTAGGGCGGCTGGGTCCAGGTAAGGAAAGGTTTCCCTCTGGTGGCGGTGGTTGTCCGGCGGAAGCCATTTCACAGAACAATGGATGCACGTATACACGGGGTGACCTGGAGCGATGAAATTAGCTCGGCAGCGTCCTCTTTCCTCCCTCTCTCCCTCCCCGGGTGGACACGTCATATTACTTTAAACCAATTACAGCTAGCAGCAGAGGGGGGTAGGGATGCATGGCCAATCACAGTCCGATATGTCATATGACGTCAGTGATAACGCAACAAAGACACACACACACACTGTGCAACCTTACAGCGCGGCTTGCCCAGGCGGAGGGAAGCGGAGGTGGGAGGGGAGGGAGGGAGGAGGAGTAGGAGGAGGGAGAGGCGGGGCAGGCGGGAGCGGGTGGCAGGTGTGGCGAATCTAAAAATAGTGTCTCGAGCCGGACACTCTGCGCGTATATGAGAAATCACGTTAAGTGAAACCGCGTAAAGCGGGGTACAACTGTATATATATACCGGCTGGATTCGGTAAAATGCTACTGACACCACATACGAGGCACGGGCAGTTTCCCAATGAGGTTCATGGCGCCATCAGCTCGATGAACAGGCTTTGTGTGAAATATAACAGAGTCTAGAACTGCTTTTGTGTCCTTGTGGGCTAGCCGGTAAGCGTTCCCTAGTCCCACCCAGTAGGTCGAGGGTTCGATTCCTTGCTGGTGAGGTCGTTGATTATATATATATATATATATATATATATATATATATATATATATATATATATATATATATATATATATATATATATATATATATATATATATATATATATATATATATATATATATATATATATATATATATATATATATATATATATATATAGTGTATATATATATATATATATATATATATATATATATATATATATATATATATATATATATATATATATATATATATATATATATATATATATATATATATATATATATATATATATATATATATATATATATATATACACTATATATATATATATATATATATATATATATATATATACATACATACATACATACATACATACATACATACATACTCACGATAAAATAATTATTTCTTTATGTTAGCACAAGTAGAACCCCAAATTTTTGCTTACGCTTACTGAAATTGTTTATACATCACTTTATACCTTCGTTGTTTCATGTGTTTGCAATATTAACTATATTCCATTATAAAGCGTACATATTTATATATAAAAATAGTTACATAGGAAAAGTTATGTAATATTTCAGCAGGTAATAGTGGTGTGTCTGATATGCACACCTTGGCAGAGTACAGGTTATTAATTTTTTCCCTCTGAGAACAAAACTTACTATTGGTGATAAAAAGATTGGGTTTGTTATTATAAATACATTAAAAGTTTTATGTAGGTAATCACAATAAAATTATTAAATGTATACATAAGCCCAAGTGTAACACAAAGTGTAGTGCATGGCTGCAACTCAAGCTCCCAAATGCCAATATTCCTCACTCAAACTTTCTATTTTTTTACATAAATTATACATAATGTTTTTATAAATACTTAATATTTTAATAATTCATATGAAATAATATTTGTAAATTATTGGTTAAATATAATGCATAAAAATATTCAAAAACTTTTTACAAAAATAAATGAATTTCTCTACTTACATGTTGTTATATCTTGGAGCAGTTGGTGATGTCCCCCCCCCCCATGCCCCACAGTCCCATACTTAGCCTGAACAAGGCGTCTGCCGTATTTTATGGCATATAAGACGCACAGCTATATAACGTGCACCCTCCATTTTAGCAGGGAGTATTTAGGAATTTTTTTTTTTTTTGTATTTTCCTCCAGTAGCCATAGTTTTCTTAAAACAATATACAGTACCAGTAAATGTAAGTAATAAATAAGTTACAACAAAAAATATTGTACATATTACTAAACCAGTAAATAAAACCCAAAGGAAATTTTAACACAGTTGCCATTTGCATATACATTGGTACTCCCTGTTCACCATTACAAAGGAGACACTACCTCTGCTGATTCCCTAGTAACACCCCCTCAACCCCCCCACCAACCGCCCAGCCTTCCTCCCTCTCCCCCACTCGTGTGCAAAAAAATGTATATTCCCCTTATGTGTTTGCCCTTAGGACAATTATTTCTTTTACTTTTTTACAATTTGTTTGTAGGATGGTGTGTGCGTGTAATTGAGTAAAAATAAATAAGAAAGTTACGTACATCTATGAAAATACGAGTTGAAAAACAACCATAACACCTCAGAGCTTGGCCCAGTAGCCTGGTGGTTACAGTGATGAGTCCAACCTGGCTACAGTACAATGACGCCAGCGATGTTAACAGATGTAAATGTGAAACGAAAGTTATCTGTAAATCTTCATTTGTATCAGGTATTTGTAAATTGAAAAATAAATGTTGTAGTATGGCATTACAGTAAACCCTCGATAACTCGGCATTTGATAACTCGGAATTGGCAGATAACTCGGCATGGATATGGTCTCGGAATGTATTAGTATAACTCGGGAAATGCCGAGATATGTAAAATTATCTGGGAAAATCTTGGCATATCTGGCCACCTGCATCACCTCCCATGCCTCTGTGTCACCTACCATACCTCTGTGTCACCTACCATACCTCTGTGTCACCTACCATACCTCTGTGTCACCCACCATACCTCTGTGTCACCTACCATACCTCTGTGTCACCTACCATGCCTCTGTGTCACCTACCATACCTCTGTGTCACCTACCATACCTCTGTGTCACCCACCATACCTCTGTGTCACCTACCATACCTCTGTGTCACCTACCATACCTCTGTGTCACTCCACTATACCTCTGTGTCACCTACTCATACCTCTGTGTCACCTACCATACCTCTGTGTCACCTACCATACCTCTGTGTCTTACCATACCCTGTGTCACCTACCATACCCCAGGTCACCCATGCCTCTGTGTCACCTACCATACCCCTCTGTGTCACCTACCATACCTCTGTGTCACCCACCATACCCCCTGTGTCACCTACCATACCTCTGTGTCACCACCATACCTCTTGTGTCACCTACCATACCTCTGTGTCACCTACTATACCTCTGTGTCACCTACTATACCTCTGTCACCTACCATGCCTCTGTGTCACCTGGCAATTATACCTCTGTGTCACCTACCATACCTCTGTGTCACCTACCATACCTCTGTGTCACCTACCATACCTCTGTCACCTACCATGCCTCTGTGTCACATACCATACCTCTGTGTCACCTACCATACCTCTGTGTCACCTACCATACCTCTGTGTCACCTACCATACCTCTGTGTCACCTACCATACCTCTGTGTCACGTACTATGTATAATGAGACATAACTCACAAATGAAGAGGATTACATATAGGTAGAATATTTAGTAGGAGGAATGTAAAGATAAGAAGAGTTTGGTAGCGTGGCCGTGTTAGTTTTTTACTCTCAGTACACTTATCTTATCTTATACGTCAATAAACATCTATTACGTTCTTAAGGACGACTTCTCAAACACCGTTTCATTACAACTGTTAATTACGACAATGGCATGGACACATTAATAACACCTTCTATCGAAGTTACTAGGACATCATATTTTCGTTGCTAGGACATCATATTACGTTACTAGACACTGATTCTCGGACACAAACATGATATGAATACACTTCCTACGTAAGTAACTCATCCTATGGATTTCAAGATTATTTTCTTTAAATTAACACTGCATTGCATTATATATTGTCAATATGTAATATATATTTCAAAATGACCAATAATTTGCTTGGAAACACAGAAAAAAGCGTTTAGTTGAAGAGAGTCTCAAGCAAGATGTTACCTCCAGTGAAAACAGAGAAAGACTAACGCCTGTTTGCTGTGTTAAGACGTTGGATGCCGCGCATTAGACTACAGGTTGTACCTCTCTAGTCCGGCATTCTGTGGTCTGGAAACTCCCGTGGTCCGGAACGATTTTAGTTTGTCCAATAGGTAGATAGGCAGTTTTTTACTTATCTGAATTATTATTATTATTACAGGGAGTATTAAATTTTGCCCCTCAGGCCCCACTGTGTCAGTGATGTATGCCCGGGTGGGCTAATCCCTTAAAAAAAAAAAAGCCTGGGAAATTAAGGTTTGTTTACATCCGCAGTTCGGCTGCTCTCTCTCTCTCTCTCTGCTTGTCTATACAGAGTACAACATTTAACCCTTCAATATGTATGAGCAGTAAATAAGTGTTGCTTTCATATTCTTATGTAGAGTAATGACGATATATTTTCACATGTATTTTCCTCGGCGTCACCATAGACAACAAACTAAATTGGGAACCACACGTCAGTGAAGTTATCAAATCCTCCAGTTTCCGTCTCCACCTCCTCCGCCGACTCAAGTCCCTCGGAGTTCCTGCACCCGAGCTCCTCAGTGTTTACACAACATTCATACTTCCCAAGCTCACCTATGCCTCCCCCACCTGGTCTTCCTCCCTAAATGCCACACAACGTAAACACCTAGAAAAAGTGCAAAAGAGGGCATGCAAGATTATTCTCTCCCTTCCTACTCCACATATCAAGAAGCACTCAACACACTGACCCTTTCGACTCTCACTGACCATCACCACGACCTCATCTGCAAATTTGGTAAGAAGCTTCTACACCATCCTCGACACCGGCTCCTACTACCACCTGAGATCCCTAGCCCGAGAATTGCTGTTCGACACCACAACCGCATCCAGCCCATACGTGCACGAACTGATCGCTATAAGAACAGCCCAGTCCCAACCATTGTAAAATTTATCAATAACTTGTAATAGACCAGTGTATTCACTCCCAGTAAACACTACTCCTTGCACTGTCACTATGTTGAAATGCACTGTAGTTTGAGCTTTTCCCCATCTAGTTATTATATATCTTATTTATATCACTTATGTTACTTGTATATTATTTGTAATTCGAAACCCATTCCCCAAATATGTAACTGTATATTTTCAGCCTTCTGGCTGCCAAGTTCTTTCAATAAACCGTTAATTATTATTATTATTATTATTATACGAGCAGTCTCACTTTTTTTTTTACCATTAATGGTTAGCTACTTATATTGTTCCATTTATTAACATTAAATAACATTACAGGTACTTCAAGCAACCATATTCTTTTTTTACATTAATTTTGCTACAGCTAAACTCAGGGTCTTATTTTCTTCAGTTTTATATGTAGAACCAATCAGTCACTGGTTTCGTAAGCTTTAACATAAACAGTGCCGGCAGCCGTCTCGTCTCCACTAATATTCCACGTATTATTAATAAATTGTATTGTTAATTTTGCACACACGTACAGTAATTCAATAAAAACAAATTCAGAAACATTAATTAAAAAATATATGAACAGTAAATAAGTGTTGCTTTCATATTCTTATGTAAAGTAATGACGATATGTTTTCACGTGTGCGCATGCGCACTTACATATGTGATCTCTCTTTTTCTTTACCATTATCGTTAGCTACTTCTATTGTTCCATTTATTAACATTAAATAACATTACTTAAAACAACCATATTAATTTTACTACAGCTACAACCAAGGTCTTATTTTCTTCAGTTTTATATGTAGAACCAGTCAGTCACTGGTTTTGTAATCAACGAAAACAATGCTGTGTCATTTCCTCGTGTGTTTTAATATTCTACGTATTATTAATGAATTGTATTGCTCATTTTGCACACATAAACATTAATTCAATAAAAAAGACATTCAGTAATAAACAATAATGAATCTTTTGTACATAAGAGAAATGACGCTGTTCACACGATTATGCACGTCGTCTGCACGTTGGCGGGCCGTTCAAACCCGTCGAAATTCAAGTTTCCGCCGTCAAAATTTTTATTTATTTATTTTTTTGTGTTCCAATAAAATACGTTAAGAATTAAAAACTCGCGAAATTTGAGAAGCTACTATACGACATTTAACCCTTCAATATGTCTTCAAAGAGACCATGACGAAGAGAAAGTGGTTCTAGTGCTTCCAGGCATAAGAACAAGTCACTATCTATCCAGGAAAAGGGTGAATTTCCATGGTCCGGCAATTTCCATGGTCCGGCACCGGTCAGGTCCCGAGGTTGCCGGACTAGAGAGGTACAACCTGTAGTCACTTTACCTTCAATTATGTTCAACAATTGTTAAAATGACTAAAAAATTGAATATTAAACTTTTAAAATTATTGAATAGTATAAACTTCTTGATATTTACTAAAATAGTAAGGAATTTAAGCCCTAGAACCGATTAATGTATTGGCGGACTGATACTAAAGCTGGTTGCCCGGCCAGTGCAAGCGAAAACATGTTGAGGTCGGTTCGTAAGAAATTCGTTAACCGAATTTTTGTTCGTTAACCGAATTGAAGATTCTTATGGAAGGCAGTTCATTAACCGAGGCGTTCGTTAACCGAGGGATCACTGTATTGTAATATGTGGAGGCCCCCAGATTGTGGAGGCCCCTGGGCAGCTGCCCACTTTGCCCACTCCTGAATCTGGCCCTGCTAGCAGGTGATTTTGGGTTGTCTCTATGGGAGATTCTGCTTAGCTAGGACACCGGTGTCGGGAGGGAGACTTGCGTGACTCTGCCTCCTGTGAGCGGGTGAGGCGGGGGGCACCTCTAGCTGTGGTGGACTTCCTCCTGTGATCGCTCTGTGTGTGTGTGTCTCTCTGGTGAGGGAGGGCTACGACGTCCTATATATTGGGAGACGAGCCGGTAGGTGATCACTAATGCTGACTGGGTGGCGGTGAGTGGTCCCCTTACATTTGACCTCACTAATGTAGGGTCAGGTCTGGACTTTTTCTGAGTTGTAAGTTGTTGTATATATTGGAGGCACGTGGCCTCTTCTGCTGACTGGATGCCTGTTAACATAGTTGGTGGGGCCGTGTAACAGTGATTTGTAGCTCCTTGACTTGCCGATGCGAGGGGTCCCTTACATTTGACCTCGCTAATGTAAGGTCAGGTCTGGACTTTTTCTGAGATGTAAGCTGTGGTCTGATAAATAAACCATCATTACACATGCCTGTGTCACCTACCATACCTCTCTGTCACCTACCATGCTTCTGTGTCACCTACCATGCTTCTGTGTCACCTACCATACCTCTCTGTCACCTACCATGCTTCTGTGTCACCTATCATACCTCTGTGTCACCTACCATACCTCTGTGTCACCTACCATACCTATGTGTCACCTACCATACCTCTGTGTCACCTACCATACCTCTGTGTCTCCTACCATACCTCTGTGTCACCTACCATGCCTCTGTGTCACCTACCATACCTGTGTGTCACTTACCATACCTCTGTGTCACCTACCATACCTCTGTGTCACCTACCACCTACCTCTGTGTCACCTACTGTGTCACCTACCATACCTCTGTGTCACCTACCATACCTCTGTGTCACCTACCATACCTCTGTGTCACCCACCATACCACCATGCTTCTGTGTCACCTACCATACCTCTGTGTCACCTACCATGCCTCTGTGTCACCTACCATACCGCTGGGTCACCTACCATGCCTCTATGTCACCACCATACCACCTTCCATGCCTCTGTGTCACCTACCATACCTCCACCTTCCATGCCTCTGTGTCACCTACCATACCTCTGTGTCACCTTCCATGCCTCTGTGTCACCTACCATACCTCTGTGTCATCTTCCATGCCTCTGTGTCACCTACCATACCTCTGTGTCACCTACCATACCTCTGTGTCACCTACCATACCTCTGTGTCACCTACCATACCCCTGTGTCACCTACCATACCTCTGTGTCACCTACCATACCCCTGTGTCACCTACCATTCCTCTGTGTCACCTACCATACCTGTGTCACCTACCATGTCTGCCGTACGGACGTTATTCATCTCGGGTTATCATCGGTAGTTATAAATCTAGCTTTTATATTTACAATTATTTTTTTTTAATTAATTTAAAATAATAATAATGTTTAAGTAAGCAATAACATATTTTTAATTGTGGAGTTGGGTTAGGTGGAATTTAGCCTACTGGAGACAGCAACTGGGGGATTCATTAGCTTATGGGAGACCACAACTTCACATATACAATGCAGGCTGATTTTTTTAGCAATTTTTCAGACAAAAAATTGTGTCTTATATGCCATAAAATACGGTAAATCTAGTTGTAGTGGGAGTACAGGTCATGCGAACATGTGAGGGAGATGAGTGGTCACAAGGCAAGCCACGCTGTGTCGGCCGAGATACCACAGGTGCAACACTTTTTTTTATTTTCCTGTTAGCCACAACGACATACTGGGCAGTTCCTTTCACACTAGGACTGCTTGTTGAAGGGCCAGACAAACTATCACTTGCACTAGAAAGGCCAGGGAGAGGCATCAGGAGGCACCACACTATCACCATGTGGTACAATGTCCTTCGACTTATTACGTTTTCCTTTCTCTCCACCTTCACCAGCAACACGAGGCGTGGGTCAAAACTATCACAACACTGTTATCAATAAATTAAATGACTGTGATGAACGATAAATCTGCACAAGTCGCGAGAAAATGATGGGAAATGTGGGTCAAGGTTACGTCCTGTGTCGTTGAACCACTAAGGACAACTGGTGTGGTCACTCACAGAACGTTAAAGGCAGTCTACATAGGTGCCAGATCACACCGATGATGTCAAATGTGCATCTTGCATATCTAGCATTCATATGCAAACATTAAATTTTTTGGTTGCAATTTTTTAGTTCATATGCAAGTTTGCATATGAAAACCCTAAAGCGTTAATTTAGGCCATATGCAAATTTGCGTATCAAAACCCCAAGAGTGTGAAGTGCAAAACAAGTTTCGTGAGATGAGGGTTTTGTGGTGGTAGTTCTCTCAGGTCATTCATGGAGGATTCAGAAATAGAAAGATGTACAGTAGACTCTTGCTATTCACGGGTTTGCGATTCGCGATTTTGACGATTCGCAGTAAGCAGATGGTGGCTAGCTTGTGAGCCTTTTCCCGCAGCACAACGAGTCACCCCATGCAGCATCTCGTGTTGTACTTTCAAAACTTTAGTATTTCTGGGTGAAAATGGCCCCTAAAAAACTGCCTAGTGTCAGTGCTAATGAGGCTAGTGGAGTGAAATGTAAAAGGCATAAGTCAGTGATGACCCTGACAAAGAAAGTTGAATTATTAGATAAGTTAAAAGAGGGGATGAGTGCTGCCGCAGCTGGTTGGTTGTTTGATATCGTTATACAGTAGTGCACTGAGGTTGTATAGGTTGCTGTTCGTGGTTTTGCCTATTCACGCCATTCCTTGGAACCTCACCCCCGTGAATAACTGGTTTACTGTATTGCTGTGTCTTTCATTTGGATATACATAACTGTAGACCACCAGTCAATAGATATGTTAGAACAGTACTGAACTGTACTGTATAGTTTTGTGTTTTGTGAACATTAATTCTATTTCATGTGCCTAAATGCAGGATCGGCGGGGACACCACACACCAAGTAACAAGACATCTGAGGAAGAGGTTGACTTTGTGATTCGACACATCTTATCAATGAAACCTGTGAGGGATGAGGCACTCTGTGCCTTCTCTGGCAATCAGCTTCAGGGATTGCCTCAGGGTCAAATCACTGCTGAAGTGACTGGAGGAAAAGAATTATCTGTGAAGAAAATGTATGAATTGTACAAAAGATTATGTCAAGAAGAGGGGAGGGCCCCTGTCAGCCTCTGGGTGTATCGGCATATTGAGAAGTCAAGAGTTCATCAGGAAAACAATGATAGAAATTATGAGACATTAAAAAAAAGGGATTTTGTTCATTCCAAAACTCAGACAGTGTCAAATACCATTGAGTATAAACCTTTAACAAATAATTCAAACTTGTGTAATGGTGTTTCATCTGAACTCCAAGAACATGTGACTGACTCAATAAATGTAACAACAGAAATAAATATAAGGAAAAAGAAAAAAGTAGGAGATAATGGTGCATTAATGTCACGAAAGGATAGAAAAGCAAAGAGGAACAGTGGTGCAGCTTATTTCACAGCATCAGGAAAGCTTAAGAAAGAAAAGCTTTATGTTGACAAGGAGTGTGGCTGTAAATATAGATGCATCCCAGAGATGGGAACACCAGAGAGTAGGAAAAAGATCTTTGACTGTTTCTGGAAGTTAGCAGACTTTTCAAAACAGAACACATATATAGCACAGAAGGTGGCGCTGGTCCCCATCATGCAGAAAGATGAAGAAAAAGTGATAGAAAAGTTTACAAGGACTTATACCAGGATTTACAATGTACAGTTGAAGGTAATCTAGAGTAACATTGACCAGGACAAATTGAACCACTGGGGCAAATAGGACTAGATGTAGGTTTTCATTAATAATAAGTAAACAGATAGCTAATTTTTTTATTATTATTTTTTTTAAGGAAGTATTCCGCCACCTCGGGAGTGCTTACGGAGGAAATTTGATGATATTCTAATGAAGAGGAGACGACCTGCTAGTGGCACTGTAAAATAACAAAAACAAAATGTCTGTAAATTTCACTTTTAAAAAACAACAGTTTTGACAATTGTTTCTCTCAAAAGAAAACTATTTGTCATATAAAGCTCAAATTTGTACACAGACTCTTAGAAAATTTGCCTTTGATTGAAACAAAAAAGTGGCAAAAAATGAATCTTCTATTTTTACATATGATGGATAAAAATTCTGTCTGCATTCCACCTGGTGAGTTTTAGTCACTGGAGCGAATGTGGACCATGCCTAATTGAACAGATTTCAAATTGCATGTCAAAAATTAATAAAAAAAATGCTATGATGAACAATAAATTGACTAATAGCTTATCATAAAATACAATAGTACATATTTTATGTACAAAATATAGTTCCTACCACGCCCAATCCATCATCTGGGCGACGTGATGCAGTTCAGCCAAACAGTGACGCAGCTGACTCAGAGACTTGTGTGTGTGGTGACATAACATCGGGGAGGGAGCGTGGCCAGCTGCCAGTCAATGATAAACAATAAACACAGTGCTGTAATGCTCTTAAAATCGTACGGATTTGAGGGAAAAAATTAAAACAAAATTGTGTGTAAATAAATGGGAAGCAATATTTTAAAGAAATTCTATCACTGGTCGGCATTTGGCCCATTGCTGGTCTATTTTCGTCCCGTAACTGCAAGTGAATCGGACCACATAACTCCCATTATAATTCAAGAAATAGCAACAATAGCTGTTAACACAAAAACTGGGTATTTAAGAGCTTTATATAGGTATGATGCCATATAAATTTCAGCAGAATTAAATAAATAAGGAAGTTATTAAAACTCTTTGTCTTTTGTAGGTCCAATTTGCCCTGGTCAACACTACATGATGTGTAATGCACTACAGTCAGGACATAAATAACTATACCATTATATAATTATTCACACAATAATGACGTCTTATACTATGATAAATTCCGTAATTAATTAATTAAAAATATATTATTAGTTTGGGTCATGTCACAAGTAATGATTTTTGTTTTTTCAATTGTATTGGAGTAAAGGTATTAGAAAACCTTACTTTGTAAAAGTGCTAAAATCATTTGAGTACTTTTTAAAAAGTAAATACCCAAAAATGTTACTTAAGCACAGTGCTCAAGTATATTTATTTGGTTACTTTATAACTCTGTACTGTGTGCATATATACTGTATATATTGTACCATATTAGTGAAATCCATAAAAAAAAATTATCATAATTATTTGACCGATATATGTTAAGTTTGTATTTTGATTGTTTCCAGCCAGATGAAGAGCCTCTTCGTGTGTGTAAAATGGCTTTCCTTCAGCTACATGGGTTATCCAATGGCAGGGTGGATCGTGTGTTGCAAGCTGTGGCCTGCCAGTCTCCATTTGCTCTTAAAGTTAGTGGAAAATCAACTTCTTGGGTCCATCATCATCATCATTGTTTTATGGCCATTTTCCACATTTATGTTGGTTAGCTGCAGTTACCTGATGGCAGCTCTCCATGCTGCACAGTCTCTTACAGTCTCTCTTCTCAGGATCCTAACTCTATTGTCTTTTCTCTGAACAGGGCCTCCCATCTTTTAATGTCGCATTACATAACCACCTCATCATTCTTATTTCAACTCGTTCAAGTGTACTTATGTCATCCTCTTTAACTGCCCATGTTTCACTGCCATATAACATCACACTTCACACACATTCTTCCTTTCACTTTGAGGGAAGGTTCTCTTGTCATCAACAAAAGCAACAGCTCCCTAAACTTCCTCCAGCCATTTATGACTCTTCTTGCAACTGAGTAAGCTTCAGCACCCCTTCCAGTACTGATCATGTCACTCAGGTAACAGAACTCATGAACATTGTCCAGGGTCATATCTACAGTGCAGAGTTTCTCCAGTCTTGTTGTGGGCCCATGGTTACCTGCACATACAGAACACTTAGTCAGCAACATCCTGGGGTCTGCCATCTACTTTGTTGTCCCTCTTGTTTACCCGTCTTTCATACTCATTACACATTATTGAGTTTCTGCTAACACCTTTCTTAAAGACAGTACTAGGCCATTTTCTAGTTTCCACCACAAAAAAATACATTTGTTTTTGCCACATTCACTCTCATGCCATTTACCTCTATTCCATCCTTCCATTTCTTAAATTTTTCCACTGACTCTTCAATACTGTACAGGAAAGCCTCCAATAACGACGGTTCAACTAATGACGATTCATATTTAAGACCCTGGTTAATTTTGGACCCAATTCAATTTACACCATTATTTTCTTCGTATTTTCGACAAAAATATAATACAAAATAAAATATATTTACATTTTCATATAAATAATAACTAAACCCCGATGTATACAGTAGTACCCCGATTTACGCGGTCAATTGAACCCACAGGGTACCACGGAAAGTTGAAAACCGCGTAAAGTGAACAACAGAACATATGGGATTAATTCCAATAGAGACTGGCCTGACCCCCAAACTCCACTTTTAAGACACAATACCTATGTTGTAGTAAAAATAACATCTAAATTTTATGATGATATGCTCACACAATTAATATTTAAGAGAAATACAGTCGCCAGGTTAATGTCCATTCAAATAATGGACTCAAATCCCCCCCCCCTCCCCCTCTTCCCAGCTCACTAGCTCCTACCTCTCTGTGAAATGTTTGGGTGAAAACACTAGATTTTAACGTTTAGTAATAAATAATACCTCAGACTAAAGTTAGGATAATATAATTGACATTTCTGGATTCCTTGCAGGTCAGGGAATATTTTGAATGTAAACTTCATATATTTTTCACAAACGATAAAATATTTGCTTTGTGTAAACCAAATTATTACATTAGATCTAAAATTTGTATGTCTAATGCAAAATCCATGATGTTTATACTGTACTTTATATTGATTTAAAACACACAAGGGAAATGTCATAAGACAGTCTGGATGTAATGAAAAGTTTCCTGGTAACAATTAATAACTAAAAAACTAATTTAATCCACTATAACCTATCATAAAGCATTTGCAAAGTAGCAGAAACATCCTACTCTCAAAATTAACCTTACTTGCACACTTTCCAGCAAACTTTTCTATCGGTTCATGATAACACAAACTTGCTGCCGGTTCCTTTTTGATGGAGAGCATAGCCAGTCCATTTAATCCCTATTGAAACATACAGTATTGTCCTCAGAAAGCTTTAAATCAATTTGAGTTTAGAAAAACTTCTCTCCTCTGATGCCACTGCGACTGTGACTGTCAACAAAATCCTGTAAACTATTTTTGCATTACGGAAAGAACCATTGAGAGATTTTAGAAACTGGAGGACTTAAAAGTGCATTTTTTTATTCTTTGGGAATGAGTTCTCGGAATACAGTACAGTACTTGAAACTCTGAAAACAACTTGGCTTCGTTAATATCGTGAGAAGTTCCAATACAATGACTTGTAAAAGCACAGTTGTGCTCAGATAGTTAGTGCAAAGCTGCTATAATACATGTTAGAACCAATCGCCTATGTTCCTTTTCTCTATTCAAGTCTTGTATCTATGGTATTCATTGAAACAACCTTCTTTTCATTTCCACTCATTAGGTTAAGGTTGAACAAGTGTTCATTTGATGACTCAGGAGATATTAGTCTATTACTAAAATTTTTCCAATCAGCACAGCCTTCTTTTACTAGTTTATGTGTTGCCAGACCCCTGGAAGCTCGAGGTCCAGGGCGGCCGCCCCGACTCACCATCCCCTCAGGACGGCTCTGATTATTATTATTATTATTATTATTATTATTATTGTTATTATTATTATTATTATTATTATTATTAATATTATTGTTATTATTATTATTATATTTTTATGTTGCTTAGAGGATTCATACTAACTGTAGTACTGTTTGCATTTGTTGTTAAAGTGTTTAATAAACCCCAATTTTTATTTAAATTTGTTAGGATCGGCGAGGACACCACTCACCCAAAAACAAGACCCAAGAAGAGGACATTAACTACGCTTGTTGTCACATCAGGTCATTTCCTACTGAGTATCACAACAGCGAAGCCAACGCCACCGGTAGACTGTATCTTCCTCATGACCTCAACGTTGAAAAGATGTACCGTATGTATAAGGAGCAGTGTGTGAGAGATGACAGGGTTCCCATCGGCAGTTTTGTTTACAGGAAGATTTTGAAGGAAAGGTAAAAATGCTGGGAAGTGTTTCAATATAGAAAGTCACTTAAATTGCTGTTAGATATTTTCCTTTTGTGGTATGCATATAAAAATAAATAATTAATTAATTCACCCTTGTCACTGAATATGCTATACAATACTATACCTCAATATGCTATACAGTACTATACCACAATATGCTATACAGTACTATACCACAATATGCTATACAGTACTATACCACAATATGCTATACAGTACTATACCACAATATGCTATACAATACTATACCACAATATGCTATACAGTAATATACCACAATATGCTATACAGTACTATACCACAATATGCTATACAATACTATACCACAATATGCTATACAATACTATACCACAATATGCTATACAGTACTATACCACAATATGCTATGCAGTACTATACCACAATATGCTATACAATATACCACAATATGCTATACAATACTATACCACAATATGCTATACAGTACTATACCACAATATGCTATATAATACTATACACTATACCACAATATGCTATACAATACTATACCACAATATGCTATACAATACTATACCACAATATGCTATGCAGTACTATACCACAATATGCTATGCAGTACTATACCACAATATGCTATACAATACTATACCTCAATATGCTATACAGTACTATACCACAATATGCTATACAGTACTATACCACAATATGCTATACAGTACTATACCACAATATGCTATACAGTACTATACCACAATATGCTATACAATACTATACCACAATATGCTATACAGTACTATACCACAATATGCTATACAATACTATACCACAATATGCTATACAGTACTATACCACAATATGCTATACAATAATATGCTATACAGTACTATACCACAATATGCTATACAATACTATACCAATAATATGCTATACAGCATCAAAAATTCACAATATGCTATGCAGTACTATTATAATCAATATGCTATACAATACTATACCACAATATGCTATACAATACTATACCACAATATGCTATACAATACTATACCACAATATGCTATACAATACTATACTACAATATGCTATACAATACTATACCACAATATGTTATGGAGTACTATACCACAATATGCTATACAATACTATACCACAATATGCTATACAATACTATACCACAATATGCTATACAGTACTATACCACAATATGCTATACAGTACTATACCACAATATGCTATACAGTACTATACCACAATATGCTATGCAGTACTATACCACAATATGCTATACAGTACTATACCACAATATGCTATACAATACTATACCACAATATGCTATACAATACTATACCAAAATATGCTATACAGTACTATACCACAATATGCTATACAGTACTCTACCACAATATGCTATACAGTACTATACCACAATATGCTATACAATACTATACCAAAATATGCTATACAGTACTATACCACAATATGCTATACAATACTATACCACAATATGCTATACAATACTATACCACAATATGCTATACAATACTATACCACAATATGCTATACAATACTATACCACAATATGCTATACAGTACTATACCACAATATGCTATACAATACTATACCACAATATGCTATACAGTACTGTACCACAATATGCTATGCAGTACTATACCACAATATGCTATACAATACTATACCACAATATGCCATACAATACTATACCACAATATGCTATACAATACTATACCACAATATGCTATACAATACTATACCACAATATGCTATACAATACTATACCACAATATGCTATACAATACTATACCACAATATGCTATATAATACTATATCAATATTATATGTTAATTATACCAATAATATGCTATAGCTAATATACCAATAATATGCTATACAGCACTGTACCATTAATATGCTATACAGTACTATACCACAATATGCTATACAGTACTATACCGCAATATGCTATGCAGTACTATACCACAATATGCTATACAGTACTATACCACAATATGCTATACAGTACTATACCACAATATGTTATGGAGTACTATACCACAATATGCTATACAATACTATACCACAATATGCTATACAATACTATACCACAATATGCTATACAGTACTATACCACAATATGTTATGGAGTACTATACCACAATATGCTATACAATACTATACCACAATATGCTATACA
>NW_024719665.1:1331586-1448578 GCF_018991925.1 Homarus americanus
ATACAATACTATACCACAATATGCTATACAGTACTATACCACAATATGCTATACAGTACTATACCACAATATGCTATACAATACTATACCACAATATGCTATACAATACTATACCACAATATGCTATACAATACTATACCACAATATGCTATACAATACTATACCACAATATGCTATCGAAGTGTTTCTCAATATGTCATTATTATGTTGAGTTTCTCCTGTTATTATTATTTTTTATTGAAAGTTAACACTTGGTCACCCAACTCATTTTCATTCTGACTTTCAGATTCAACTGCTTCATTAAGTCCCCAGCCAACAAGACTTCAGAGGAAGACTTGCAGTATGCCTATCAACATATCCAGTCTTGTTCACCAGAATTAACAGGTGCAGACATACCTTGACTAGGAAACAACAATCAGGGGCCATGAATTAAAATGCTAGGAAGAATTTTGAAGATGTAAAATTCCATCACACTATTTTAATAATTCATGTTAGAAGTTTTAAATATATATGAAGTATTTTTTTTATCATCTCTTATAATTCACTTATCTTTAGTAGCTGTCCTCTGTTAGTTGGTCATGGTATATACCAACGTATATACGTACGGGTGTCCCCCACATCATGAAAACTCGGGTTGTGGATATTTGCACATCCGAAATTTGTAAATTATGGCCACTGAGTTTGGTGATACGGCATGTAAATTTGGCCATACGGAAATGGGTAAATTTTCAAAAATTTTAACACAAAAATCAGGATATAGAAAAATGAAATAAAAATTGCAGTCTTAATTGTCTCTCTTATTATTGACAACACAACATATACAGGTTGACAATCCTTTATCCGAAATCCTTGGGGCCAGAGGCATTTCGGTTTTCGGAATTTTTCGGTTTTCAGAATGGTTAGTTGTTTTTTGTTTTTTGTTTTTTTTAATGTGTATTAGCCCACCCGGGCATAGATCACTGACCCACATTGGGGCCTGGGGGTCTAAAATATAATAAAAATTATAACAATAATAATAATAATAATTCATAGGTCTAGGTCGTGTTTCTCACTTTTGATCTTTTTTTCATTCTTGTATTTCTTTCCTGTATTATTATTTTATTATTACAGTATTATTGTTATTATTATTATTATTATTATTTTTATTATTATATTTTATTATTATTATTATTATTATTATTTTTATTATTATATTTTATTATTATTATTATTATTATTATTATTATTATTATTGTCATCATTATTATTCTATTTTGGTGTATTTTTATTAAAAATTTTATTTACTATGAATAATTATTATAATTATAATTATTATTACTATTCCATTTTTGCCCCCCAGGCCCCGATGTGGGTCAGTGATCTGTGCCTGGCTGGGCTAATAATCCCTGTTAAAAAAAATAAAAAAAAAAATAAAAAATAAGCCCCACAAAGAACTTTCGGTTTTTAGAGCTTTTCGGTTTTCGGAATTTCGGATAAAGGGTTGTCAACCTGTATAACTTTTCTCACTATTGATCTGTTTTATTCTTTCTATTCTTTTATTTTCTTATGATATCAGTTGACAATAATATTAAAGCAGGGCCTTCTCAGATGGGTCCCGCTGATCGGGAAGGTTGTGGACCCCAGGTCCAACCTGACCATTGTCAATCTACTGGGGCCTCAACCGATGTCACTGTGGTTGCTGGAGGATCAGCTTTTTTCACAGTTCATTTTTCAAACATTCGCCGCCTGATATTCAATTTTTCTTCTGTGGAGCTCCATCTATATTAACCTCTTCCCCCGATCTTTTATCACTGTCTGAACTTCAACTAACCAAAGCGGCTTCACCCAAACCTTTTCAAGTCTCCAACTACAACCTTTATACCTAAGGGAGGTGTATGCGCCTACTGCAACACACATATACCTTTAGCTCGACTCACGGATCTTGAATCTTCTCTTTATGATGTCATCTGGCTCAAAATATCTCTACCAACTATGACTTCTTTTCTTTGTTTCCTATACTGTTCTCCCAACTCTACCAACTATTTGGAACTCTTTGACTATCTCACTTCTTGCCATGAGTCGTTGCTATCCACACACCCCAACACCGAAGTCCTCTACCTAGGGGATTTCAATGTACATCACAGTGAGTGGCTTGGCTCTGCAAGGGATGACCCAGGTGGAGCTGAGGCACTCTCTTTTTCCTTACTTAATGATCTGGAACAAATAATCAAATATCTTACACGCATTCCAGATCGACACAATCAACATGCTAAGATTCTTGATCTTTGTTTTACCTCTAAACCCTCACACTATTCATACTTAATTTCTGCCTTCTTAGGGTCTTCTGATCATGATCTTATTTCTGTTAAATCACACTGGGCATGACCACCTCCCCCACCTCCCTTTAAATGCCAACTGTGGCACTATTGGAGGGCGCTCCGGCAATCCTTGCGAGAATTCTTCTCTGACTTTCCCAACTGTTAGGTAGGATGGAATCAAAGGTATTTCGTCTTATTACTCTCCTCCTTTAGTCGATAATCTCTCTTCCCTTTCTCTTCGCCGCAATGTTGCTTCACTCTCTCTTTAACGGGCAATGTTCGGTGGATTTGGCATCCTGTGTACCGCCGGCAAGGCCGTGGGCTCGTAACACTCATCTTGCCCACGGTGCTTACCATTTCTCTGTGGATGTCGGTCACACTAGAATAACGCGTTACAGTACATCCTTCTTTCCTCATACAGCCAAACTGTGGAATGCTCTGCCTTCTTCTGTGTTTCCATACTCATACAATCTGTTACACTTCAAAAAGATGGTTTTCCAGCATCTTCGTGGTGTAGATTATTGTAATATAATCTTTTTCTTTTCTATTTTTAATTTCTTTTTACTCTTATTTTTTCGCCCCTTAGACCCCGTTGTGGGTCGATGACCTGTGCCCGGTAGGGCTATGCCCTGTAAAAAAAAAATGGCTTGCTATGTCTGCCAATAACTCAGATTGCATCACCTCGCCTCATGCAGTAGTCAACATCGTTTGTGGCGAGTTAAATTCAAGTGTTTTGTGTATTATCATATTATATCTAAGTAATCAATGTACAGTATGTGCTTAAAAATGTGTATTTTCATTCATAAATGTGCTTTTATTATTGTACTTCTTTTTCCCAAAAAGTTTCTTTAGGAATGCATCTCCAATTATATACCGAAAGCCAATGGGAAAATTCAGTCCACGTTACAGAATTTCACGTTACGTTCAACTTTTCAAGGACACATGCCTTCCGTAACCCAAGGGATTACTGTACAGTACTGTCTCAATTATAATATTTTAAAGTTAAATTTAAGTTTCTGCAACCTGAGTTTCCGTAATATTGGGATACCTTCTTGTCAAACCCATTTTGTGATATGTTCACACCATGTCCCTGTCTTGCAATAAACTTCTCCATACATGCTAACTTACAATTAACTTTGCAATGCTCTTACACAAATTACTCAACTGCCATCTCAGTAGTCTCCTTTAAAAGAATAATCCGTTAAGTCATGAGTGATAATATTTGTCCAGGTACCATTTTCTTCAGTGTTTTGGCTCCCAATCAGTAAATTGGTCTGTACATAATTGCACCTCATACTTATATACAGTACAGTACTGTTTATGTATTCACATTGCTACATTACTGTACTTAAAACCATTAACTTTACATTTGGTTAATACAGTAAGCATATTGTGATGAGATTGCTAAATGATTATTTGTCTCATTGATTATAATTGCACACATAAAGCACATACAGAATAAGTTTGTTGTCTTCATTTGTTACACATTGTAAGAATTTCGTTGCAAAAGTTAGCATTGATAGCTTGAACCATTTATTAAGTTAGAAATTAAAAAAATTAATATTTTTACCAGGTCCCCAGAAAGATGCTGGTTCTGGAATGCAGTCAAACCTGAGCTGCACATCGCAGGAAACTAGTGTAAAGAAACTACACATAGCCTATATAGAGAAGTGTTTACAAGAAGGAAAGAAGCCTGTTGGTATTGATGTATACAGGAAAATATTCAACTCTAAGTTCCGTCTCAAACAAGACCTCAGTTAACCCCAGTAAATAAATTTGTAAGTAGATGATAGGCATTTGTTATTCTGTATGTAAGTATTGTAATGGCAAACCATTTTTAGCTTTATTGTCTTTCATTAGGATTAACAGGATTACCGGTAAGTCATGAAGAAAGTGAATACAGTATTTTTATTATATTTTACTTACTAGTAATTACTACTTCACAGTTACTTCAGTTTTGTCAGTTGTTGTCAACTTGAGTTAACTCCTTTACATTCTTTGTTAGAGATATGATTATGGGTTTAGGGTTGCCCTATGTACTGGTAGGTCAATAACAGGAGCACCGTTTACATTTATAACTTTATTTTCAATTGACAATAAAATTTTCAAGAAGACAATATCAAGAACATATGTACAGTCAGCCATAGATGCACTGACCCCACCCTGGATCTCGTGCTGGCAATACTTGGTAAAGGAAGGCTGCATGTAAAGGTGATTGTGATTGGTGGGTAACATTTTTATAATACTCAGTCAGTCAGAACACCGAGATAAGAGAGCCGTGGCTCTGAGGTGAACAAGGAGATTTAGTGCAAGGTATAGTTATGAAGTGGGAAGTACAGAAGAAGAATGATAGCAGGTGGGCTTTCCACCTTGCGTCCCTCAGTCCTCCAGGGGCAAGGGAGGTTAGATGAACTAAGCTAAGCTAGTTTAAAGTGCGATCCAAGGGAATGTGCTGTTTTAGGGTTTGTTGGAGGGTCCCTTCAGGTCCTTGTGTTGCTGAAGGGATGTTCCTCATCTTTTGTAATTGGGGGGGGGGTCCCATCAGGTCCTTGTGTAACTGGCAGGATAGTCCCGATCTTTTAGGTTATATGAGTGGTGTTATTCTCTCGCGTATGATGGTTCCGGGCTGATTCTCTTAATGTTGATGCTTCTTGGCCACCAGCTGTGTGATATATTGTTGTTTGCCTGTAATAGTTCCTGTAAAATAGGGTCTTGTGTTCAGTGTAGTGTGTCCCATACCGCTTTTACTTGTTTGTGTGTTCTTATGTTAATTGTGTCTATGTTATGTTCGATGTGTATGTCTCGTATTTTTTGACTGTATGGCGGCCTTTGTTTTACTGCTCTTCTTAGTGCTGTATTTTGGACTGCTTGCAGCTTGAGTTTGTTTGTTTTAGTTGCATTGAGTTCTGCCTTAAAACCCTCCCAGTTTGCTCTGTTAAAAGAGAATCTAGGGATGGAGGGGATTTGTATTGGTGATAATTATGGGCAGGTGATCGCTAGTGGTGGTTGGTCCAGGTTTCATGTGTGTATTCAAATGGTGGTGTCTATTGGTCAGAACTATATCCGGCTTCACAGTGTTTCCTGCTGTTGTGTAGGTTTCGAAATCTGGGCCCAGGTGTGTGATGTTGCCGTTTTCTAATAAGTCGTGTATTATCTTCCCCCTTGGGTTTCTGGTTCGGTGTCCGAGTATGGTGTGTCTCTCGTTTAAGTCTCCCATAAAATATGCTGGTGTGTTACATCTCATTAGTTTTAGTAAGTCACCAGTCGGGAATGTTAGTCATCGGCAAGGTAAATATGTTGTACCAGTTGCTATTGGGCCTTTAGTTGTATTGATTTCGACTGCGAAGAAGTTGGTTTGGAAGTTGTCTATGAGTTTGTATTTGATGTTTCTTTTGATGGCTATTGCTGCTCCGTGGCTAAATTCTTCGTGTGTGTTCAGTTGATGTGTGTAATAGTTGAAGAGTTTTATTTTGTCACTGTTTTTCCGTCGGTGTGAGTTTATGAGAATTATGTCTGGGTCTATGCTGTTGTATATGTTTGTCAGTTCTGTTTTTCTTGTATGTGTCCAGGCCAGGACGTTGTGTTGTATTATTTTCAGTGTTCTGTTTTGCGTAATCGTGGGTGGCAGGAACTTGGTGCGTGTTGTTTGGTTGCTCGGGTTTCTCCGGTGGAGTGTTTCTGTCTCTCTTCCTTCAGTCCTGTTCTTATTTTTTTTAATTTCGTTAGGTCTACCCTCTAGATTTTATAATGTTTACTGCTTATTCTTCCTCCACGTATTAGTGTTTCTATGAGTCCCTCTTCTACCCTGTTGTCTTTGTATGTGTATTTGGTTGTTCCTTCTTGAATATCTTTTAACAGTCTCTCATTTGTTACTGTTGGCTGGGAGGTGACTGAGTAAAATCTGTTTCCTATGCTGTTTCCGGCGTTGGTTGGCCGTTAACCAGTGGGGATCTCTTTACATGGTTTTACTGATGGTGGCTTCGCTGATTGGTCGGTTGTGTTCTCTAGGGTCTCGTAGTGTGTTGTGTTAGTTGGGAGTGGGTTGTTTCCATTTCAGTCTTTTCTCCTGTGCAATCTTCTTGCTGTGTTATTCTCTCTTCCTTGTCCTTGCTGGTGATTCCTAGACTGTTTTCGGTTTTTATTTTGAAAATGTCTGCTGATGGGGCATCGTCTGGGAAGTTTACCTGTGGTAGGTCGTTCATTGCAAACATTTCTCTGATAGTTTTTCCGAATGTACCCGGTTTAGCCACATTGTTTATGTGGGCATGTATCAGTGTGGCTAGTATGGTGAAGGGTAGACCTTCACTTAGCTTCGAGTAAGTGTTTTCTGCATTGGCTTTATCTTTTCTTTTTTCTAACATTTTAGAAGTGGTGTCTTGCAACTTTGTTATTGCAGCATAGGTGTTGGTTGGGTCAGTTTCTACAGTATATGTTTGTTCGACTTTTCCTTTTCTTTCATGTCTTTAATGATGTCCTTCCTTACTGGGCAGCGTGCTGCCAAAGTACGGTGAGGTCCTTTGCAATTCAGACATTTTGGGTTTTCTTTGCTGTTACACTCCCTGAATGTGTGCCCTTCAGCTCCACATTCCGAGCAGAACTTTTTGTCTTTATTAGGGCAATTGGCTGATACGTGGTTATATTTATAACATGTCCAGCAAGATGTTATGGGATAGAAATTTTCTTTTTCAATTTGGTGTTTTGAAAGGGTAGTGGGAGATGTAAATGTTACACTCCACCCCTGCAGGTATGTGACTCCTTGTAACTTTTAGGTATACACATCAGGCACCTCGTTCGCACACCGCCCTCGGTGGGTAAAGACGAGGGCTTCACCAAGAGACATACCAGTACTATTTCTACGCCTGGTATTATAGGTCGCTCCAAGTGAAGACCGCAGAGTTTCTCACGGTCTCCTTATTTGTTACTACTCATTTGGAGTTGTGTGCTGGAAATCCACAGGTTCACAGTGGATTGGCATAGCTGGGAGTAGTCACCACCTGTTGGGACGCTCATAGGGATAATGGCTGCCGATCAGCAAGGCACTCAGACCGCATGGAACCTGAGGTGACGGTAGAACGGAGGGTACTGAGAAATAATGCCTGACGGGCGGTTATCACACCCCCTAACACATTACTATTGCACTTATATATCGAGCAAAGCTTTAAACTGTAATAACTTCTATATAAGCCTTAATTATAGGGCGGCCGATAGGGCACTGACCTGAGGTGATGGTAGAACGGAGGGTACTGAGGGCAGTGCCCTGCCGCTCGTCACCGCATAGGCCTACAGTTTCCAATCTTTAATTTTTACTTTTATATCTTACGGTTCTCACCTGAACACTTTTCGGTATATTGTCACTCATGCCGTATAAACACATATTTTAATCCTAAATTGCACACTAAGGCAAGGTCTTGGTTTGCTAGTTCGTGGGTAAATTCATAGGGTTATAATATCAACGTGGCACACCCGAGGCAGGTACATGACGCGCCTTGAAACAAAGGCTGAATGATCATGGCGGGGGTGTATCAACTTCACTTAAAACTGTAATGAGGGATCCTCCTCTCACAGACGTAAATAGTATGACCTTCAAACCCTGATCCACACTTAGTCCTACAGTACACTAGTCCGGCTCAACTGGACTTTAACATTCATCTTATGGATACCCTGAGTTCTCCTTAATGCTATGAATACATACAATTAATATGATATAACTGTACCTGGGTACAATACAACACATGGTCAAGTAACATTGAGTAGGTGAGTTATCCTTTATCAATGTTTCCTGTTTTCTGAGATTCTACAAGCGCGGTGGATTTGCATGTTATATAGCGTAATATGAATTAAATGGGGTTTTTAGGAATGACAATGATGTGCACAGTACACTTGTTGATCCTGTAATGTGATGTATTAACTTTAGTGACGACCTGTGGTGTAATGGTTAGCATGCTCACCTCGCAAGTGAGTGGATCTGGGTTTGATTCCCAGATAGAGTGAAACTATGAGCAAATTTCTTTATGCCACTTGCCTCTGTCTACCCAGCAGTAATTGGAAAGCTGGATATTAATCAGTTTGCAGACCGTGTTTTGGGGTAATGGTTTGCCAGTGCAGTGGTGGTGAAACTAATGAAATTTTATTTTTTTACATATTGTAATACAGTATATTATATATTTTAGAAAGCTTTTCATGTATTATTCACCTGGCGTTGATATGTTCTTATGAACTTAATTCATGATAAATTTATTTTAGGCAAGAATTAAAAAATAATGATTTTTCATAAAGTAACAGCAAAAGTAACAGTACAGCACAGCACAGCACAGCACAGCACAGTACAGTACAGTACAGTACAGTACAGCACAACACAGTACAGTACAGCACAGTACAGTACAGCACAACACAGTACAGCACAGCACAGTACAGTACAGTACAGCACAGCATATAGCATAGTATAGCAGTATGTACAGTACAGCATAGTATAGTACAGTACAGCATAGCAGTACAGTACAGCACAACACAGTACAGCACAGTATAGTATAGTATATATATACAGCACAGTACAGTACAGTATAGCATAACACAGTATATATATATAGCATAGTACAGTACAGCACAACACAGTACAGCACAGTACAGTACAGTATAGTACAGCACAGTACAGTACAGCATAGTACAGTACAGTACAGCACAACACAGCACACACATGTACAGCACAGCATAGGCCATGCCAATAGTGCCATTGCACTGTCACAGCACAGGTGCCACAGCATTGCTGTCAGCACAGCACAGCACAGCACAGCACAGCACTGCACTGCCACACACACCAGCATAGCACTGACACCACACAGCACAGCACAGCAACAGCACAGGCACACACAGCACAGCACAGCACAGCACAACACAGCACAGCACTGTTACATGCATTGTTATGAAAGCATCAGCACAGTCCACCAGCACAGTATACACAGCACAGCACATATTGTGCACAGCACAGCACAGCACAGCACAGCACGCCACGTGGTGCCAACAGCACAGCACACACAGCACAAGGCCAGCACAGCACAGCACAGCACACACACACAGCACAGCACAGCACAGCACAGCACAGCACAGCACAAGGCTGGTGCCACAGCACAGCACAGCACAGCACAGCACAGCACAGCACTGTTATGACGCGGAATGTTATTGTTACTGTTATGCACAGCATTGAAGCACAGCACAGCACAGTAAGCCAGTAAAGTAACAGTTACAGCTATCGACAGCACAGCACAGCACAGCAAAGCATGCGCACAGCAGAACAGCACAGCACAGTACAGCACAGCATTGTTAGTTAAGACAGCACTGTATTAAAGCATTAGCACTGCTACAGTACAGCTAATAGCCACTGTTACTAGCACAGTACAGCCACAGTTACAGCACAGCACAGTACATTAATGCGCACAGCACAGCACAGCACAGCACAGCACGTAACAGCATTGTAGCACAGCACAGCATTGTTACTGCACGTATGTACTGTACTGTTAATGCTACACAGCACAGCACAGCACGTAGCACAGCACAGCACTGTTACAGTTAATGTTACGTTAAGCACAGCACACACAGCACAGCACAGCACAGCACAGCACAGCACACACTGCCACACAGCACAGCACACACACACAGCACAGCACAGCACAGCACAGCACAGCGCCACACACACAGCACAGCACAGCACACAGCACAGCACAGCACAGCACACACAGCACAGCACAGCACAGCACAGCACAGCACAGCACAGCACAGCACAGCCACAGCACAGCACAGCACAGCACAGCATAGCACAGCACAGCACACACAGTACACAGCACAATCACGTTACTGCACAGCACAGCACACACAGCACACACACACAGCACAGCACAGCACAGCACAGCACAGCACAGCATAGTACAGTACAGTACACAGCACAGCACAGCATAGACAGCACAGCGTTACAGCACAGCACAGTACAGCACAGCACAGCACAGTACAGTATACACAGCACAGCACAGCACAGCACAGCACAAAGACAGCACAGCACAGTACAGCATAGCACAGCACAGTACAGTATAAAGCACAGTACAGTACAGTACAGCACAGTACAGTACAGTACAGGGTATCATGAATTTTTTGTCTCAATGTTTATGCTGTACTGTATACCTATTGAGAACTGGAGGTATAATAACATGGCTCTGTTTTGTGTACACTTTTTTATTGTCTGGAGTGTGAGTCTTATATTGGTAAAGTGTGTTGTTGATACTGGCACTTTGTGTATTACAGTCATCTTGTCCATGCCAGTTTAGTACAGTGGAGTTACCCAATAATGTGCCCCATCATTATGCACAACAGAATAACACAGCATCCCTAATTACAACCTTAATTTCTGAATAATGGTGGGTAATTATATTTTAGCATAGTTAAAAGGCACTGCACATGATCAAAACAGACTGTGGTGGTTCAGTAGTTCATTTGCACTATGGCAGGTGTTGTTGCTCACACCACACCATGATCCTGAGTCTACTATGCCAGGGGTCTACTATAGCATGGACTACAACTGCTCATGACTGCTTCACTTTAGGTCAAACCAGTATTTGTTTGTTTACTGTAATTTACCTATACAGTCAACCCTCACATTACGCGGTCCCGTGATTCCGCGGTTCACCGCTAACGCGGTGCCTTGCCAGAACCTAACATGCTCACATTCATGGTCGTGAACCCACCACAGCCAGCCTAAGCCAGTGATAGTGACAGTGAAGTTGACTTGAGGGATTTGTCAGGGAAGCCCTGACAACTGTAAGTGACAGTGATAATGATTCACCTAGTAATGGTGATTCACCTGAGGGCCAGTAATCTGCCCTCTGCCTCGAACCAGCCTCCATCCCCGTATGCCGACCCATCTCTTCTACTACCGTAGAGTTCCACATAATTTTTAGTTTTCTAACCTTACCTTTTATTTTCCTATGTTAACCTTTATCTTCCTAACCTAACCTCTTCTATATTACTTGTTTTTTCATACCATCATAAAGTTAAGATAAAATTTTACTGCAACATAGTTATGTGTCGTCAAAAGTGGAGTTTGGGGATCGGCCTGACTCCATTTCAATTAATCCCATATGTTATGTTGTTCACTTTACGGCTTCCTCACTTTCCACGTAACCTCCGGGTTACATTAACCGCGCAGAAGTGAGACCCAACTGTAGTGTATACTGTGCTCTATACTTTTGGTAGAATAAAACTATTTAGCCATTATTAGTGTATTTAAGAGTTTTAGTTTGTATTTCACAATTTTTTGTGTGTACTATTTTCTGACGTTAAGATCCAGTGGTACATTTGACATATAAACCTATGCCACACTTTAACACACCTAGGCAGGCCTCTGTGGCCCCTAACTTGTACTTATTATTGGGCAATGCCACCGTATCCATTTTCTTATCAGATTGAAATTTACTGTCTGTAACCCTCTTTACTCTCTGCCCTGCCTGTTGAAGTAGTTATGAAGATTTGTCTGTCTGATAAGTTTTCTTCAAATCTTTTTGCTGACTTTTGTTATCTTCCCTGTTGACTGGTTATGAGCAATCTTAAACAAGACATTTGATCTGAAGTGCTTCCAGGTAATGTGTTTAAAAAAATAGGTGTAATGGAAATGCCTCATACATAAATTCATTTATTATACATTTCTTATGGTTCCAGCTGGAAGGGTTTCTTTTTTTAGGTTCCAGCCAGCCAGAAGCAAGTCAAGATGAACATACAGCAAACATCCATAATGTCAGTAAAGAGCAAATCAATACAGATACAAATAATATATTAATCTATATATATACTGTAAATGATTACCTTGGCTGCCTCTGCTTCAATACACTGAATACTCCCTTATCTAGCTTGACTTTCTCACAACACCAACAACAAAATCATAAGTGCTATCATTGAGCGAAGAATAACTGATTTTGTGCTGCACAAAATGTCATATACATGTAGATGAGTGATCTTTAGTGAAGGGTCGAACTATGAACAGTTCTCCATGTAAGGTAGAGGGAGTCACCAGATAGTGGAAATCTTTGTATGGTAGACTAATACAAGTGTTCACACAAAAATTCTGAAATGCAATCACCAAGAATGGCATGTTTAGTTCTCATTTATCAAAGTTTTGAATGTCAACATAAAATCTTTCTGTCGTTTGGGAAAACTTTTTGTGGTCCAAATACCTATGAATGCTGACAACTTATCATAAGATTCTTCACAAGATGTACTGATGGTAAAGGTTATTAATTCAATGCAAATCAGATTATAATACTGTATTAACACTTTTCTAGTTGACCACACGTGGATCCCTCAAAAAACTGTTTCGAGATTGTACCATTTAAAAGGCCATGTTCACATAAGGTAGGTTGCTCATGGGTTTGGGAACAAAAGGTGAAACTAGTACAGTGGATGGTGATTACTCTCACTTTTGTCTTATTTCAACTTAATAAAAATAAAGAAATATTCCTTTGTAAATAACATTTTGATTCTTTTTTTCTCTCATTATAAAATAAGTGTACATGTCATGACGTGTTGTGTCTGTCTACAGGATTTATAAGAGAGAGTAAGAGAATAATCAACAAAATATAATTACTTGTGTTTAGTGGTCATTAAACTATTACATTTATAACAAGGGGAAAATTAACTTCCCTGCCTGTTTAAATGAATATAAATTATAAGAACTGTGTTTGACAATTTGTATTGGTACAGAAGCTAAAATATCTAGCTCATGTTAACTTGGCCAAAGATGAAAAATTTAATACAAGAAAAACATCAAGTGTTCATTACATACATTGGACACATACATGTCTACATAGCAGATACACAGTTCCCAGTGATATTAAAACTTGAGTCTTATGTATAAATGACACTCAAATAAGATGCTACACTGATTGATGAAGTCATTCTGAGGTGTCTGTTTCAAATTAATGTATTTTTGACAATTAATAAAACAGTTATGAGTATTATCATTCAGCTCCACACATACATACTCTATAACTATGTACAGAACTTATACAGTATTGAAGAATAAGCAGTAAAATGAAGATTTATATCAGAGTACTGTACTGTATAAAAGAGTCAACAGAATGTGAGATGCTACTGTACACAGCAGAGTAGTAATGAGAGGATCAGTTCACATCAAGCTGAATCCCCTTTAACTTCATAACACTGGATATCTAAAGACACGTGCTTCATGTTTAAGATGACTTAGATCAACTTGTAGCTTCTCTTGTGATCAGGTACGCTGTCAACAGAATATCTTTGTTCTATACTTGTGTCCAGTGTAAATGTTAAATCAACGATGCATCGTTAAAAAAAAACGTGATAATTCTTCTCCGTGCCGTGAAATGAACGGCGAGGGAGAAGTTTTCACTCGGGTAGTTTTGTAATAAAACAAAACAAAAGTCACAACTCCAACATTTTGTGTCACTCCAACACCAAAATTATACATTAGATTTAAACATCATAGGTGATGCATCTTTGGTATGCTGCAAAATTATAAAGGAAATAATACATAAACTCTTACTTAACCAGTTACACTCATACCACACATATTGCAGATTCTTTCTTATATACAAATCATTTCTAATCCACAATAGTGGGCAAAATGTTTTCTACTTTCCCTTAAAGAGATAATTCAGTTCATATAGATATATACATTTAAACTTCTTCCATGAAAGGACAGACATAGATTAGCTACATAAAAAATATCCTTTCACCTTAACCTGCCATTGTCCTTTGTGACTAAGGTTTCATCTATGTATTGACCATCACATTTTAAGTATATGTACATCATCAGGTCTGGTCATTGATTAGGGAGATATTTTCACTGAAGACATTGGACTTCTGGCAGAAGACTTTGATTCTTGTAGCGGCTATGTCCCTTCTCAATCTTCAAGACTTCACACCGTTTGTTCTGATTGTAACTGCACATTACTGTACACTTGCACCACTTGCATCTTTGGCATGCACCAGGTGGCTCTATCACCTGATACAGTTGGCAGTAGCACTTGTTTTTATTTCATACAAGGACCCAATCTATCCATCCAACAATGGAGGGGAGGGAGATATTGTGTAAATTGATGACCAAATACCCACAACCTAAGAGATTATAACTTATGAAGGATCACCTGTTCACCCACTTGAACTTTAAAGTAAAGGTCAGCAACAAACCCTGGAAAAATCTTTACCACTCATAAAGAACTGTCTACTGTACCCATTATGCTGGATGCCCACATGTTCACAGCTTGAATGATGCAGAGTTGTTACAGGGACTAAATGTGTTAATAAATACATAAAGTGTTTTGTATTTTTGTTATCAAGTTGATTTTCTTTAATTGTTTTTACAGTATAACTGGTAATTTATCTTCTACATATCAACAAGAATAACTTTAAAGTTTGCCAATCAAGAAATTGTATTGAAAAGTAAACCTAAGAAAGCATCATATTGAAACCATCAGGTAGCTAGCTTGACTTATTGCTATCTTGTATAGCAATAAGATCTGAGATTATCTCATCTTTAGGCTCTCCATTTTAAGTGAAAACGATCTTCCCCCAGGAATTATTTTTTTATGGTTTTGTACATATGCTTGACTAGGTGAAAATATCTTACTCTTATATTTTGATTAAATACTCTTACTTACAATCTAAACAAAGACAAAGTGAATAATGCAATGCCCATTATTTTCTCATGTTACTTGGTGACCTCACAATGCCTTAATTATTTTTGAGGGAACACTATTTACATGAATGACTAGGATATAAATGTTCTTCTTTGGTCTGCATTCTTTGGTGTGGAGGTAAAAAAATCTTTTAAAATACAGCATACTGTACTTAGCATTTGAGGAGAACACGAGGACAAGCGATGAAAATTTGTTTTAATGTTACTCAAAGGTTCGTAACAAGTGATTTACAGAATAGGAATATAAGAATGATAAAACCTTTCTTAAGTTTTGAGGGCCTTGTGTTAATTGTCATGCCGATGAATACAGCATTATGACAGACTAATTAAAGAGCCATTGCTCTGAACATATAAAAATATTATTCAGAATATTAAGGACCAATTACCAGTAAATACCATCTCAGTATAAGACTGCATTTGTTTTGTTTAGAATGGTATTTAGGTTAGTTTCTGTATGATTCTCGTAAAGGTACATACTTGCATCATTAATCACTGAGAAAAAGTACTGTACCATTTCATGCAGCAATATTCACTCATCAAAAAAATATGTATGAAATATGACTAAAGTCTTTGGTATTGATTCAGTTCCAGCAGATGAGTTACCGGTACTGTACTGTACTGTACTGAGAGTTTCCAGTTGACAAATTTATGAAACAACCTGACTGCTTATTTGAGGCATTTTGAAATACAGTGTAGTGTATTGATGAAGCAATACTGTAACAAGTAAATAAAGCATGAATATGAGAGCCACTTTTTGAAATTTAAGTGAAACCTAGTAATGTGAGTGGTGGGATGGGGTGGGTAGTAATGAGCATAATGTAAGTTCCAGGGTAGGCAGTTACAACAGTAGTGAATTTTTTAAGTTGTGTGGATGGGTGTTACGGGGGAGACGGGAGTTAGTATTGTGGGTGATGGTCCTGTTGCATGTCCCCAAGCCATGAGTCTGGGGATGGTGGGAACTCTGGATAACTAGGGTTAGATCCGTTAGAACTGAGATCACTGGCTGGACCACCTCCCAACACACTGACACCACCACTAGCTACTGCAGCTGCTGCTGCTGCCGCCGCCGCCGCTGCTGCTGCTGCTGCTGTTCGAGAAAAAACAAAGAGCTTTGTAATAAATATGTTACTGTATAGTACTAAATATTTTTCAGAAATACAATAAAAACTGGGAAACAGATGTCTGGAAAACAGGAAAATTCATTGTGAAGTAATACTATACATTTCTACATTTGGCTAATGCATGCAAAAATCAGTTTATCTCTTTACTGTATTTTATTTGTGTGTGTGTGCTTGGTGCCACTCAGCCATACCTGCAAAAGCATTAAAAACAGCTGGTGCACAACAATGGATATTTGATTACATACTGTAATTGTCAAACCAGCCAAAGTATCGGAAGATAATGATTTCTTTAAAGAATAAAAAACGCTCAGAGAAAAAGCTTGAATTTGTATGAATACTTAACAATACTGTCTTTGATTAAACCTATATAAATATTGTACAGTACTCTACTGTATATAAATGCAGGGGCATCCAATACTTTTATTTAATGGATTATTATACTCGGGTTGTTTTTATAGTAAAAAGTAATTATTATTATCCTCACAATATCTCCTAATATCAAGTGCACATGGCTTCAAAATAGCCTGAAAATGCCCATGATATTAGTAAGATTTCAACAAATTCTGGGGGTCTTACAGTGCCCACCAATTGGGTAGGTTCACTGTGCTCGCCATGTTCTCCCACCCACAGCTTTTTTAATCTGCCCTGATTTAATGTAAAGCCAAAGTATTTCAAATACTGGACACAGTATTACATAATTTTTTTTTTCACTGAGGAAATTTTCTTATTATCCAGCAGGTTCAAATCCCTAGTAATAAAGGGTATGATATTGATATTGGCAGAGAATTTTAATGATACCAGAACTGTGATGTAATAGGTTGGTACAGTGTCCTACACCTTAAAATCTTTTATTTCTCACCTAATCATAAAAAATAAATCATAGAGAACTTACTCATGGGTGTCTGGTAGGGCGGTAGAGGCTCTGAATATGGGAATGGGGCAGCCATGGGGTGAGGAGGTACAGGGGCGCTGGGGGAGTGTCCACCGCCCCCTGCCATGTATGGGGGTGTTCCAGCTCCTGCAACAGTAAGGTGTGTTAACTTTAATACTGTACCTCTACTTCTTATGATAAACTAATTTTACGATATGATTAATTACAGTAAAAAAAATTAAGACTCCTAACAAGACAATTCATGCATAACCTGTTGTTAACACTCATATCACAGACAATTTGAGTCCTGGAGTAGTACAATAATATTCAACACATTTTCCGTATACAGTATTTGCTGTTATATATGTAGTAAAACACAAATATAACACTTCTTGGGTGTTCACAATTAGACAAACCAGTACAAATACAGTATTAAACTTTGGTATATTTTTTACATTGTTGCATATATTATAGTACTGTACTAGTATATTGTATACTTGTACTGTAGTTAAACAAATTAATAAGACTACATACTGTTTACAAATATACAGTACTGGCTTTTCTTAATAATTAAAGAGAGATGTTCAGACACTGAAATGTTTCAAAAGAAATACCTCTGCTTTACACAGCCATATACAGTACAGTACAGTACAGTACTGACTTACCATGAATGAAGGGGTGGTGGGGAGGGCCTGGGTGAGGGGGCCCAAGGTGTGGGCTCATTGCCGTCTGCCCAGGTTCCAGGTCCAGTGGTGGCCCCGGCGTGCGGTACCCGTCAGGCATCTCGATGATCATGTCGTCGTCTATAAAGAAGATGGAAGAGGATGGCTGTTGATTGAATGATTGATTTGTTTTTCTGGCCATCGACATATAGCTGTTAAATACCACATCACATAGTTGTGTTGCTCCTCTTTTTTCCCTAAAGAATTACTCAAGTGTTTATTCCTCGTATAAGATTGAAAATATTTATAATTTATGATATACACATTGGAGGTTATCAAGCATTGATCATAACAGCTGCACAGTATATATTTTCATTGTTTTATACTACACGTCTCACCTATGGAGTGTACTTGTCATTAATATATAATATCATGTGAACTTTTACTAATCATACATACCCTGCCAACTATCACAATAAACCCCCCAAATACTGGTATAGATATATACTGTAACACTGACGCTATATAAAAACTTATTTTTTCCCCAGTAGCAAACCTCACATGCTGTGAACATCTCAGCAGCCATTGTTAATTCAATGACAAATCGGTCACACCCTACTTACAAAATCGCCCACAAAACTTCTGCTCGTAAGTTTTATTGTTTTCTATATATAGCTCACAAGTTCACAACTCTATATAATTCAAAAGTACTGTACTTTGAATGGAGAAATTGCGAGGTGGTAGTTTCTAGTTGATGTTTTTTTATGGGAGGGGCAGGAGGTAGAAACTGACAATCAAATTCCCGTATTTCACTAATTGTGCTCACCAGGTGGTTACTAGAAAAAATGGCACCAGAATTCTTATAATAAGACAGTTTACTTGAAGTCAGTGAGCAGTGGTGCTTTTTCGGATTGGAAAAAAGTCAGTAATATTACGTTCGGCATAATATGCTGTGGTCTATGTAGCTAAATAACCTTGCGAAAATACACTGCAGTATAGTCTTGCGCTAATTTTATTTCACTAATCACAGTTGTACAAATATTCAGCAACTGGGCTAATTTCTGCCAAGCTGCGAATTGCATGAACCATTCTTTAACTTAAAATTATAAGTAATAAAATTATTTTCACCTTTGTTTTATTTATATTATATACACAATAATTATTATGTACTTTTGTCACAGTAATATCCAGTCATCATATATTTTTGACGTTCTTGGAACTTTTAGCGGAGTTCCTGGTAAAGTTCCGCGCCATTCATTCTAGAAGTAAACAAAGTGATCTTGACACGTCTTGTGCATTGCTTTACAGATTATCATAAAAAATGGACATAAAGAAGGTAAATTATCGATTCATCAAACTTGCACGTTCCTTAATGTAAACTGCACCCATATAATTTCTTTAACCTTGTATGATTTCTTTCACAAGAATTTAAATTGATATACGTAACAAGTTGACAACTCATATCTGGGGTTGCTCTTCTGTCCAACTGTTAGATAGGGTGGAATCAAAGGCATTTCGTCTTATTACTCTCCTCCTTTAGTTGATACTCTTTCTTCCCTTTCTCTTCGCCGCACTCTCTCTTTTACAGATACTTTAACGGGCAATCTTCGGTGGATTTGGCATCCTGTGTACCGCCGGTAAGACCGTGGGCTCGTAACACTCGTCTTGCCCGCGGTGCCCATACTCTGGATGTCGGTCACACCAGAATAACCCGTTATAGTACAAGTACATCCTTCTTTCCTCACACAGCCAAACTGTGGAATGCTCTGCCTTCTTCTGTGTTTCCATACTCATAACTCTGTCTCACTTCAAAAAGCTGGTTTCCAGCATCTTCGTGGTGTACATTTATATGATTTTTTTAAACTTTTTATTTTGTATTTCTTTTTATTCTTATTTTTCGCCCCATAGGCCCCGTTGTGGGTCGATGACCTGTGCCAGGTGGGCTATTCCCCGTAAAAAAAAAAAAATCATAATGACAAGTGCCCGAAGCAATACTTATGTGTGAAATGTGACGATAAATGTATTAACTCATTTGCTGTTGACTGAGTCTATTTAATAACCCTAACATTCGGCCCAATGATTAGTTAAAGCGCCCTATTTTTTTTTAAGCACCGAACCTAATTTAACTCAACCTCATCGTACGTACCCCGAACTCTTATATATCCTAACCTAGCGTTTCCCATCTGGGTCAGATTCCTGGCCTGGTATTAGTTTGGTCGTGATTAGACGGTATTATTTCACTTGTTGCCACCCAAAGAATTTTGAGAATTCTATGGTTGTCATCAATAGTTTAGACAAATCCAAGACACTTTTCTTCTTTGATATCTCTCGCAAACGACCTAACCTAACCACGGCTACCCTAACCCCCCCCCCCGTCATAGAAGAAAAGTGTCTTAGAATTATCTAAACTATTGATTACAACCATAAAATTCAAACAATTCTTTGAATGGTAACAAGTGAAATAATACCGAATCATTTACTGTTGAGTTAATACTGTTTTTGATGGGACTTTAAAGGGAGCTACTATAGTATGTGGTTTACCGAGCTGGGGCTACCATAGTATGTGGTCTACTGAGCTGGAGCTACCATAGTATGTGGTCTACCAAGCTGGAGCTACCATAGTATGCGGTCTACTAAGCTGGAGCTACCATAGTATGTGATCTGAGCTGGAGCTACCATAGTATGTGGTCTACCAAGCTGGAGCTACCATAGTATGTGGTCTACTGAGCTGGAGCTACCATAGTATGTGGTCTACTGAGCTGGAGCTACCATATTATGTGGTCTACCAAGCTGGAGCTACCATAGTATGTGGTCTACTGAGCTGGAGTTGTGTCTACCGGGATATTTACACTAGCATCCATTAACATAACCTAACCTAGGTTAAGATAGGTTAGATTAAGGTAGGTTAGGTTAAGTTAGGTTAGGTTAAGTTAAGATAGATTAAGTTAGGTTAGGCTGGGTTAATAGATGCTACAGTGTAAATATTCTGGAGAGAACAGCTCCAGCTCGGTAGACCACATACTAGGCGCTCAGCTCGGTAGACCACATACTATGGTAGCTCCACTCGTAGCCTGTGCAGCTTGAGACCACATACTATGGTAGATCCAAGTGGTAGCTCTGTGAACCACACATATGGTAGCTCAACTCGGTAGACCACATACTAGTAGATCCAGCTTGGTAACCATATATGGTAGCTCCAGCTGTTCACATATATGCAGCACCCCAAGACTGCATTAACATAACTTAAACTTTCCAGTAAAATTTATTGCTTCATTCTTGACTAACACTTGTTTATAATAGTAGCTTGTTGTTTCTTAATTATATTATTTTTGGAAAGAACAGTAAATTGTGAATTACATCTATACTAACACACACACACACACACACACACACACATATTAATTGTTAAACAGTGGGAAACGGGTACCATAGGCCTGGCTGCCCGTTAGGGACACTATACAGGTATTAAATAAGTCCTGGGTAAACAGGGATTGTACCTAACTGTAAAGTTAGCTACCCATTTACTGTGCACTAACTTTATAAAGCCAATGTAATTGAAACAAATTATCAAGTGTTGACGTCAAAGATCAGAGCGGTCGATAGTTCAGCTGTAAGAAGACTGTTCAAATGTTGGCATCATTTCCGTTTCGTCCGCGTAAAACTTTTTAATACACTGAACAGTACGTATATAGTGTACTTCGGTTTCCTGTCACGAGGAACATAAGTGGGATATAAAACAATGTTAGAAGTTTTACTGGAACCGAGCAGAGAAGATGGTTAAGTACACCGAACATAAGAGCAGCACAGCCGGAGGTAAAACAAGATCTATTAGGACTTGTTGCTCACATCTTTTAACACTAGGGTCTGTTATACGAACATGGTAAATTTTTGAGTGCGTGGGTAGTTTAATCGGAAGGGCAAGAAAAATAATTCAGCGTCTAACAACTGGCTATGCTAGATCAACACTAGACCTCTTTCCATACCCTTTTTATGTACAACCCAACTTTCGGATCAATACCGGAACATGGGTAATTCACGGTTGTTGTGTAGTATAGTGTACTAGTCGATGACGTAAGAATTCACTTTTCTTTTAACAGATTTTAATTTATCCAATCAGATACGAGTTTGGACGACAGCGAGGGAACCAGCACATCCTAACAGAGGTACAGGTATTCACATTAGAAATTCCATAAAAAAAATTATCAGATATTTTTACGAGTCAGTGTAAACGATAATTGAAGTTCTGTATTTTAAAATTTATTCCTTTTTTTATTTTTTACTGTTGGTGTTTGTTGGGAGTTAATAGTCCGATTTCCAAGTGACGTCATGATTTGTTTTGTGAGATGCATTGTGAGGTCGAGAGAAGGAATACATTTAAAGATGGCTGATGACAATACGATGTAAACAAGAGTAGTTTTATGGTCTCCCTGATCTAAAATTTTAATATTTCCCACATTAACAGGCGTGGCGTTGCCCTGGAGCTTTGATATACCGTAGACACTTAAAAAAAACACCTGTTTTATCTCCACCGATATTTTTAACCACTTTTTGTTCTACCATCCTCAGTTATGTATACCGAGGTGCTTTATAAATGTAATTCCTGGCTTAATAACACTGGATGGAAGGTTGGTTTTAGTGTTTTAGCAACTACTATTGTAAAAATTAAGCTGAGTTTTGACTATTAGAGGCTGAAAGCAGTCACTTGGTTTGTATCTGTAATTTGGTGTAAAAAATGTGTTTTGGTCTTCCAGGTTTTTTATTCCGTTGTTAATGAAACATGTTATTAATGCCAGGGCCAAGTTTCCTATGATGTTTTGATGTCTGCGATGTTTCTCCCAGGCCAGTAACTAACCAATATTTTTCAGAATTATTTCTCTTTAATAGTGTCATTTCGGTAAACAGCAATTTCCACAATAACTATAAAAACACTAGTATAAAACACTAGTCACCATAATTTTATAAGCATCCAAATTACCGAAATGGCGAACGATGACCATCTGTTCTTGGTCACAATAAAACGGTTTTGAAAAAAAAGGAAAATTCTATAAAGCTGTTGTGAGGCAATTGAAATACATGTTATTATGTTCCGCTAAGTAAATTATACTCTTTGCATGGTAAAAATAATAATGGAACATAAATTGTGAACATAATTCTGACGGCGCGCTTTATATTAAGTTACTCTGGCCATCATCTCCCGCCCACACATTCGCGTGAAGAACTCCATTAAAATGATTTAGCTTATCGTGTCCGTTCGTCAAATTCAAAAAACATTAAATCAAGGAGTTAAAAAGCGTAAAATTGGTGGGTCAGCAGGAGGTCAGCGGGTATGGATCAACTGCCAGCGGGTGACGGCAGCGGACGTGGACGCCTGGACGGTCGGTTATACTGACAACACAACGCACGACAAATCAACATTAACCCCGCGACCTCTGCTCTAATTTCACTAGTCCGGCGGCCTGGCCTGCATACTTCATAATAACCACTATGCTCTAATTGCTCTCCCTTTGTTGATCAGCTTCCATTATTCCCTGTACACATACATAATCCATGGATTACTATTGCCAAATAATTTAAGCTGTACTGCGTAAATGTTTGTAGTTGCCATCATACTTTCGAGAGTAATGAGTCTATGTAGAATAATGGGTTAAAGAAAAATAAGACAATCAAATGGGTACTACTGTATATTTTCCATTTTCGGTAATTTTCGAGAATGTAAGTTATTTTTAAGAGTATATGTTTTATGTAAGGTACTATACGATAATACGATAATAAATTTGCATACAATATATATATATATATATATATATATATATATATATATATATATATATATATATATATATATATATATATATATATATATATATATATATATATATATATATAATTTACTAAGAGGGTAACATCCAATCACATAATTCACCAGACTCAACACACGCCAGCCTGCAGTCAGTCAGTCTGGCGTGACGTCACACCATCATCTGTCTCCTATTGGTCGTGACAATAGCTGCTCTCTAATAAACGCTTCCATTGGACCATTTTTACGGTCCATTCACCACCCCTGTGACAGGGTCCTACCATGACGAGTTGTACTACCATGATGAGTACTACCATGACGATGTGCTACCAGTGATTACTATCATGACGATTGTACTACCATGAATACTGCCATGACGATGTGTACTACCATGATGATTACTATCATGACGAGTTGTACTACCATGAATACTACCATGACGAGGTGTACTACCATGATGAGTACTACCATGACGAGTTGTTGCCAATCGAAGGACACACACACACACACACACAGCTGGTCGGGGAGGTCAGGTCAGGCTCTCACCTGCCTGGGGTTATGAGTTGCATGGAGGGAGGGATCGATTGGTAGGCGCGGCTTCCGTTTTGTGGTACAGGGTGGTGGCGGGAAGGGGAATGTGGAAGAGGAAGTTGGTTGAGAGGTGGAGGGATAACGGGGAGAGTGGGAGGGATAGCGAGGAGGATGGGGGATAGGTGGAGGGAGAGGTAGAGGATGCGAGGGAGGGAGGGAGGTAGAGGTGTGACGGGAGGCTGGGAGGTGAGGGAAGGGGTTGGGGAGGTGGTGAGGGAAGGGGTTGGAGTGGTGGGGGAAGGGGTTGGGGGTGGTGAGGGAAGGGTTGGGGAGGTGGTGAGGGGAAGGGGTTGGGGGAGGTGGTGAGGGAAGGGGTTGGGGAGGTGTGGTGAGGGAAGGGAGGTTGGGGAGGTGGTGAGGGAAGGGTTGGGGAGGTGGTGAGGGGAAGGGGTTGGGGAGGTGGTGAGGAAGGGGTTGGGGAGGTGGTGGGGAAGGGGTTGAGGTGTGGTGAGGGGAAGGGGTTGGGGAGGTGGTGAGGGGGAAGGGGTTGGGGAGGTGGTGAGGGGAAGGGGTTGGGGAGGTGCTGAGGGAAGGGGTTGGGGAGATGGTGGGGAAGGGGGTTGGGGAGATGGTGAGGGAAGGGGTGTTTGGGAGGTGGTGAGGAAGGGGTTGGGGAGATGGTGAGAGAAGGGGGTTGGGAGGTGGTGAAGGGTTGAGGTGTGGTGAGGGGTTGGGGGAGGTGGTGAGGAAGGGGTTGGGGAGGTGGTGAGGAAGGGGTTGGGGAGGTGGTGAGGAAGGGGTTGGGAGGTGGTGAGGGTTGGGGGATGGTGAGGGTTGGGGAGGTGGTGGGGAAGGGTTTGGGGAGGTGGTGAGGGGTTGGGGGGAGGTGGTGAGGGGAAGGGGGTTGGGGAGATGGTGAGGGGGTTGGGGGTGGTGGGGAAGGGGGTTGGGGAGATGGTGAGGGGTTGGGGGGTGGTAGGGAAGGGTTTGGAAGTGGTGAGGAAGGGGTTTGAGGTGGTGAGGAAGGGTTTGGGAGGTGTGGTGAGGGGGTTGGGGAGGGGGGAAGGGGTTGGGAGGTGGTGGGGGTTGGGGAGGTGGTGAGGGGTTGGGGAGGTGGTGAGGGTTGGGGAGGTGGTGAGGGGAAGGGGTTGGGGAGGTGGTGAGGGGTTGGGGAGGTGTCGAGGGGAAGGGGTTGGGGAGATGGTGAGGAAGGGGTTGGGGAGATGGTGAGGAAGGGGGGTTGGGTAGATGGTGAGATGGGTTTGGGAGGTGGTGAGGAAGGGGTTGGGGAGATGGTGGGGAAGGGGTTGGGGAGAGGTGAGGAAGGTGGTTGGGAGGCGGTGAGGGAGGGTGGTTGGGGAGATGGTGAGGAAGGGTTGGGGAGATGGTAGGGGAAGGGGTTAGGAGATGGTGGAGGGGGGAGTTTGGGTAAATGTGTAGCTGGTGGAAGAGAGGAGGAGGAGGAGGCAAAGTGATAGATGAGAGGAGGGAGAGGCAGTGTGGGGGGGTGGTTTAAATGCCACGCTGGTCATTTTTACCACACCATCACCAGTATCAAGATAATTAAAATATTTTTGTAAACATTTCTTCAATTAAAAACCCCAAAACCTAAAACACGCCATTAAAAACCTGACCAGCGGAAAGAAATCACATTGGCTCGTCGGCGGTGGTATAAAATTCCCCAGTTAAAATGAGGGTCATTAACTTAAAAAAAAACGCGTGAAAAAAAATCGGTACTGTTTATGTAGAAATTTAAATACCAATATTTATGATTTCCGGGTTTTTTCTCCAGTGGAGAATCTGTTATATCCCTTCGTATTTTATATCACCTAACTCTATTTTGCCTCGGTCGCCTCAAAAACGCATTACCCCTCTGTACGGTGGTGGGAAAATTTTTAATGACATAATCACTCAGTCAAATCGGAAATGGATAGTAGCGTATCGTGTGTTTGTCGTCGTGTGCTGTTGACTCGTGTCTCCCGTCCTAGACACTGGACTGTCAGTTCGTGTCTCAAGTGTTTTGGTTGAGGAGTGTTCCTTATAATGTGTGGCTTAGTTTTTGTTTGTTGAAAAATTGGGACCGGATCTAAGGTGTAATAATAATAATAACAATAATAATAATAATAATAATAATAATAATAATAATAATAATAATTACTCACCACTACTACTAAGAATAATAGCACACACACACACACACACACACACACACACACACACACACACACACACACACACACACACACACACAGGCCCCGATTAACCATGTCAACACAACCCTGAATCATTATCACAACAGAAGCTAAACTGAGAACTTATGCAAGACAAGGTACTACGTGTTGGTGCTCTGGTGTTACGTACCTCTACTTTATACCTAAACCTGTACCTGTATCTCTGACAACTATGTAATCTTTTGTAAATAACTGTCTGTACTTTGCACCTACAGTATACAGGTAATGGGATAACTTGTGCTATCTGTCTCGTGGGGTCGACACACACACACACACACACACACACACACACACCTCAGGTCACCTCCACAGTCTCACATAATCACGTAATAACCTCATAAATTCTGGCTTTTCTTTCCCGCCTAAAAGTAATTCCTGTTTCCTGTTCGCTCGACTAAGCTGTGAAAATATGGTCCATTTAGGGTGTTGGGGTCGAGCGTGTGTGTGTGTGTGTGTGTGTGTGTGTGTGTGTGTGTGTGTTTACAGTCTCTCCCGAATAAGAAAAAAAAATATTGGTGAGTAAATAACATTGATTTCATATATTGACTGGGAGATGAGATGTGTGGAAGGATGGTGGAGGAGGAGAGAGACCGATAACCACTGAATGTTACCCGCGTTGTGTGTTTACGGTACCCCATCCATGTGAGCCCCAACCAGTGTAAACATGAGCGTACGTCGCCTCCAGTCGTGGTTCCGTGTGTCTCTCTGATCTCTCTCTCACACACACACACCTCCATCTACCCCTACTCACCATCTACACCTTGCGCTACAACCACCAACTCTTCCAGCCATTTTATCACCTCCCTCGTTTTCATTTTTACCCACCAATCACCTTGTTACGTCGTGTCTACCCATTACTTGCTTATCCACCCCACCACCACCAACCATTCCCATCCACCCAACCTCCTCATCCTCATTTACCCCTTTCTCTCACCCCTTACCCCTCACCACCCCTCCCTCACTCCCCACCACCAGGCAGGCAGCAGGTTGGTCTGCGCCATATGCGTCTTACCATCATCGCCATAATCATCCACATATTGTTCCCTCTCCGCACGCCGCCCATTAAAATCTGGACCACCACAATTACGCCCACCGGACAAGGGGGCGCTGGAGGTGAGGTGTCCACAGGGGTGACATCTAACAGCGCACCGGATAGGATTGTCGACCTTTAGAGCAAGTTGTGGCGTGGCTCTTTCTTGGTGTTGGGTTTTAATGCATTTTGATGTTGCTTGTCGAGTCGTTCCAGCCGTCAACATGCTGGGTTATATTCTACTACTACTACTACTACTACTACTACTACTACTACTACTACTACTACTACTACTACTACTACTACTACTACTACTACTACTACTACTACTACTACTACTACCACCACCACCACTTGACCCTACCACTACTCGTACCCCTACTACTACCTCTACCTACCCCTACATTACCCCCACCCTACCACTACACCTACCATACCCCCACCACTACCACTACCCCTACCATTACCCTATCATTACCTCACACCAGCCTGTGGGTGCATGGTTTGCCATGGTTTGCACCATGGGTTTGTGTTTCTTTTGGTGTTTGGTTTGGGTTTGCTTTGGTTTGCCTGGTTTTTGGCTGGGGTTTGTTTGTGTGTTGACTGCTGCACTGGTTAGTATATGGGCTGTGTTTTTGCTTTGGGTTTGGTTTGTTTTTGTTTGTGTTTGGGTTTTTCTTTTTGGCACATACCACATCACTTGGGTTTGTCATAGCTTGGTTTGCCCTAGCAGCAGTGTGCCAGGTTTGTGGGTTTGTTTTGGGTTTGGGGTTGGTTTGGGTTTGGTTTGTTGTTTGGATTTTGTGTTTGGGGGCTGGCCTGCCTACCTCTTAACAACTACCTCCACCTACCTTGCCACTACCACTACCTCCGCCACTACTCAACTCCCCACCTCCCTCACCACTACCACTACCTCACCACTACCTCCCACCCTTTCCTCCACCACCCTACCTCCCACCACTACCTACCTCCCGCCACTATCCCCACCCTACCTCCACCACTACCACTACCTCCACCACTATCCCCACCACTACCTCCACCACTACCCACTACCTCCCACCACTACCTCCACTCCTATCCCCCTACCTCCCACCACTACCTACCTCCCACCACTACCACTACCTCCACCACTATCCCCACCACTACCTCCACCACTACCACCCACCTCCCACCACTATCTCCCACCACTACCACTACCTCCCACACAACCACACACTCCACCACTATCCCCCACCACTACCTCCCACCACTACCCACTACCTCACCACTATCCCCACCACTACCTCCCCCCTACTCCCTCCACTACCTCCACCACTACCTCCCACCACTACTACCTCCCACCACTACCTCCACTACCTCCACCCTACCTCTACCTCCCACCACACCACCACTACCTCACCCTACCTCCATACTATCCCCACCTACCTCCCTACCACTACTATCCCACCACTACCTCCACCACTATCCCCCCACTACCTCCCACCACTACCCTACCTCCACCACTATCTCCACTACCACTACCTCACCTCTACCACTACCTCCACCACTATCCCCACCCTACCTCCACCACTACCACACACCTCCCAACTATCCCCCACCACTACCTCCCACCACTACCACTACCTCCCACCACCACTACCTCCCACCACACTACCTCACCACTATCCCCCTACTACTCCCACCACTACCCACTACCTCCCACCCTCCCTACCTCCCCACTACCCACCTCCACCACTACCTACTCACCACTACCACTCACCATACCCCACCACTACCTCCACCACTACTACCTCCGCCACTATCCCCACCACTACCTCCACCCACTACCACTACCTCACCACTACCACTACCTCCACCACTATCCCACCACTACCTCCCACCACTACCTTCCCACCACCACTACCTCCCACCACCTACCCCCCTCCACCTACCACTACCCTACCTCCACTACCCCACACTACCTCCCACCACTACCACTACCTCCACCACCACTACCCTCCACCACTACACTACTCCACCACTACCACTACCTCCCACCACTACACCTACCTCCACCACTACTCTACCACCCTACCTCCACCACTACCACTACCTCCACCACTACCTCCACCACCACCACCTCCCACTACTCCACCACCACCACTACCTCCCACCACTACCCACTACACCTCCCACTCACACTACCTCCACTACCACTACCTCCACCACTATCTCCACCGGCCATTTGATGATTGCATCAGGTGATCACCCATTGTGTTCCGCCTTGACACGTGTTCTCGTTTTTCGTGTCACGAGTTTTGTTACTGTTCCTTGTCACGTCCTCTGTAGAATATCGTTACTGTTCTGTGTGCCGTGTATTCCTTACTTCTCTACTGTTACCTGGCATAAATATTCCCTTTCCGTGCCATATACTGTACTTTTTGGTCCTGAGTTAGCCACCGTGTGTGTGTGTGTGTGTGTGTGTGTGTGTGTCGCAGGTTTCTTCATTATCTAAATACTCTTCTATCGAGGTCATTTGTATGTTTACTAATTTCCACTTCGTCTTGCCTCCCCCTCTCTCACCTTCCCTTTCCCCTCCCTCCCCGCTCCTCCTACCCTCCCTCGCCCCTCCCTCCCCTCCCTCCCCTCTCCTACCCTCCCCTCTCCCCCTCCTCCCCTCTCCCTCCCCCCCCCTCTCCCCTCCCCTCCCCCCCTTTAAGCTATAAAAAGGCAATCAGTTAATTGTGTCCTAGAGCTGGTCGCAGTCCCCATGGCCACCAGCCCTCACCAGACTTTACCCTTATTCTGCCAGCCCTTACCGGCCCTTATCCTTATTCTGCCACCAGAAGTTTCGAGCCATTACCAAACCTTACCAGCCCTCACGGACCCTTACACTTATTCTACCACCAGCCCTTACCAGCCCTTATCCTTATTCTGCCACCAGCCCTTACCAGACCTTACCTTTATTCTGCCAACAGCCCTTACCAGACCTTACCCTTATTCTGCCACCAGCCCTTACCAGACCTTACCCTTATTCTGCCACCAGCCCTTACCAGACCTTGCCCTTATTCTGCCTGGCCCTTACCAGACCTTACCTTATTCTGCCACCACCCTTACCAGTCCTTACCCTATTCTGCCACCAGCCCTTACCAGACCTTACCCTTATTCGGCCACCAGCCCTTACCAGACCTTACCCTTATTCTGCCACCAGCCCCGACCCTACCTTTCGGACCAGCCCTTACACCCTTATTCTGCCACCAGCCCTACCAGACCTTACCCTTATTCTGCCACCAGCCCTTACAGTCCTTACTATTCTGCCACCAGCCCTTACCAGACCTTACCCTTATTCGGCCACCAGCCCTTACCAGACCTTACCATATTCTGCCACCAGCCCTTACCAGACCTTACCCTTATTCTGCCACCAGCCCTTACTCTGTCACCAGCCCTTACTCTGCTACCAGCCCTCACTTTACCAGCCCTCACTCTGCCACCAGCCCTCACTCTTCACCAGCCCTTACTCTGTCACCAGCCCTTACTCTGCCACAGCCCTTACTCTGCCACCAGCCCTTCTCTGCCACCAGCCCTACTCTGCCACCAGCCTCTCTGCACCAGCCCACTCTGCACCAGCCCTCACTCTGCCACCAGCCCTCCTCTGTCACCAGCCTTTCTGTCACCAGCCCTCACTCTGCCACAGCCCTCCTCTGTCTGGCCCTTACTCTGTCACCAGCCTCTGCACCAGCCCTTACTCTGCCACCAGCCCTTACTCTGCCACCAGCCCTTACTCTGCCACCAGCCCTTACTCTGCCACCAGCCCTTACTCTGCCACCAGCCCCTCTGCCACCAGCCTCCTCTGCCACCAGCCCTCACTCTGCCACCAGCCCCTCTCACCAGCCTTCCACCAGCCCTTACTCTGCCACCAGCCCTCACTCTGCACCAGCCTTCTGTCACCAGCCCTTTCTGTCACCAGCCCTCACTCTGCACCGGCCCTCACTCTGTCCCAGCCCTTCTCTGCGCCAGCCCTTACTCTGCCACCAGCCCTTGCCTGCCACCAGCCCTTACTCTGTCACCAGCCCTTACTCTGCCACTGTCAGCCCTCTCTGCCACCAGCCCTCTCTCTGTCCAGCCTCACTCTGCCACCAGCCCTTACTCTGCCACCAGCCCTCACTCTGCCACCAGCCCTCACTCTGTCACCAGCCCTTTCTGTCACCAGCCTCACTCTGCCACCAGCCCTTACTCTGCCACCAGCCCTCACTCTGCTACCGGCCCTCACTCTGTCACCAGCCCTTACTCTGTCACCAGCCCTTACTCTGTCACCAGCCTTACTCTGCCTGGCCTTACTCTGCCACCAGCCCTTACTCTGCCACCGCCCTTACTCTGCCACCAGCCCTTACTCTGCCACCAGCCCTTCTCTGCCACAGCCCTTACTGCGCCACCAGCCCTTACTCTGCCACCAGCCCTTACTCTGCCTGCTGCCCTTGCAAGACTTGGCTACGTCTTCCATGAGGCCATGAGGTGGAAGGCGCCTCTCCTCCCCTCCAGTCCATCAATCTCTCTCTCTCTCTCTCTCTCTCTCTCTCTCTCTCTCTCTCTCTCTCTCTCTCTCTCTCTCTCTCTCATCATGTCTTTCCCTCTTTCCCTAATCCTCTCCCCTCACTCCCCTCCCCTCCCTCCCCTCCCTCCTACCTCGTCCTCCACTCTACCCTCGTCCTCACTCTCCCTCGTCCCTTCATACTGTCCTCCCTCAGTCTCCCCTCCCTCCCCTCCTCTCCCTCTTCCTTCACTTTACTGTCTCCCTCAGTCTCCTCACTCTCCCTCGTCCCCCTCCTCTCCTCCTCCCCTCCTCTCCCTCCTCCCTTCACTCTCCTCCTCCCTTCACTCTACTGTCTCCCCCTCACTCTCCTTCCTCCCCCACTCTCTCCCTCCCCTCACTCTCCTTCCTCCCTCTCCCTCCTTCCTTCACTATCTGTCTCCCTCAGTCTCCTCTCCCCCACTCTCCCTCGTCCCTTACTCTCCTCCTCCCTCTCCCTCCTCCCTCCTCTCCTCCTCCCTCCTCTCCCTCCTCCCTTCACTCTGTCTCCCTCAGTCTCCCTCCTCCCCCACTCTCCCTCGTCCCTCACTCTCCCTCCTCCTCACTCTACTGTCTCCCCTCACTCTCCTCCCTCCCCTCACTCTCCTTCCTTCCCTCCTCTGTCTCCCCTCTCTCCCTCCTCCCCTCACTCTACTGTCTCCCTCCCTCTCCCTCCTCCCTCACTCTCCCCTCCTCCCCTCACTCGACTGTCTCCCTCTTCAGTGCCATAAAGATGATTCGCTGTTGCTGTAGTCAATTAGTTAATGGGAGGATGGGGGAGATGAGAAATATAATGAGGAGGAATATAGAGTGAGTGAGGGGAGGATGACGAAACGATTAGTACGACCTTGTTGAGGGAAGGTGGGGTGAGGAGGTTGGAAGAGGTTGGTGGGGTGAGGGAGGTTGGAAGTGAGGGGTTGATAGTGAGGGAGGTTGAAGGTGAAGGGTTGGTGAGGTGAGGGGTTGGAAGATGAGGGTTGGTGGGAGTGAGGGAGGTTGAAGTGAGGGTTGGTGAGGTGAGGGAGGTTGGAAGGTGAAGGGTTGGTGAGGTGAGGGAAGGTTGAAGTGAGGGTTGATGAGTGAGGGGAGGTTGGAGTGAAGGTGGTGGTGAGGGAGGTTGAGTGGGGGTTGGTGAGGAAGGTTGGAGGTGAGGGTTGGTGGGGTGAGGGGTTGGAGTGAGGGTTGGTGGGGTGAGGTTGGTGAGGTTGGTGTGAGGGTGGAGGTGAAGGGTTGGTGGGGTGAGGTTGGAGGTGAGGGTTGGTGGGGTGAGGGAGGTTGGAGGAATGAGGTTTGGTGGGGTGAGGGAGGTTGGAGGTGAAGGGTTGGTGGGGTGAGGGGAGGGGTTGGAAGTGAAGGGTTGGTGGGGTGAGGGGAGGTTGGAGGTGGGGTTGGTGGGGTGAGGAGGTTGGAGGTGAGGGTTGGTGGGGTGAGGAGGTTGGAGGTGAGGTTGGTGGGGGTGAGGAGGGTTAGGGAGGTGTGAAGGGTTGGTGGGGTGAGGAGGTTGGAGGTGAGGGTTGGTGGGGTGAGGAGGTTGTTGGAGGAGGTGAGGGGTTGGTGGGGGTGAGAGGTTGGAGGTGAGGGGTTGGTGAGGGTTGGAGGTGAGGGTTGGTGGGTGAGGAGGTTGGAGGTGAGGGTTGGTGGGGTGAGGTTGGTGGGAGTGAGGAGGTTGGAGGTGAGGGTTGGTGGGTGAGGAGGTTGGAGTGAGGGGTTGGTGGGGTGAGGAGGTTGGAGTGAGGGTTGGTTGGGGTGAGGAGGTTGGGTGAGGGATGGTGGGGTGAGGAGGTTGGAGGTGAGGGGTTGGGTGGGGGTGAAGGGAGGTTGGGTGAGGTTGGGTGGGGATGTTAAGAGGTGAGGAGGTTGGAGGTGAGGGGTTGAGGTGAGGAGGGAGGGGAGGTGAGGGTTGGTGGGGTGAGGAGTTGGAGGTGAAGGGTTGGTGGGGTGAGGGAGGTTGGGTGAGGGTGTTGGTGGGGTGAGGAGGTTGGATGAGTGTTGGTGGGGTGAGGGAGGTTGGAGGTGAGGGGTTGGTGGGGTAGTGGTTGGGTGAGGTTGGTGGGGTGAGGTTGGAGGTGAGGGAGGGTTGGGTGAGGGTTGGTGGGGAGTGAGGAGGGTTGAGTGAGGGATGGTGGGGTGAGGAGGTTGGTGAGGGTTGGTTGAGGGAGGTGGGGTGAGGGATGGTGAGGTGTAGGAGGTGGGGTGAGGGGAGGTGGGGTGAGGGAGGAGTTGGGTGAGGGGATGGTGGGGTGGGGGAGGTGGGGTGAGGGATGGTGGGGTGAGGAGGTGGGTGAGGGGTTGGAGGTGAGGGGATGGTGGGGTGGGGAGCTTGGAGGTGAGGAGTGGTATTAGGGAGGAGGATGAGAGTGAAGGAGTAAATGACTGCATTAATGGCCCAATTGACTTAACGAGCTAACTGCCCATTGACTTGCTTACTTGGGTGTGTGTGTGTGTGTGTGTGGTGGATTAAGAAAACTTATCAGATTGAAACAAAGTTAGCTGAACAAGTTTAAAAAGAGTTGCTAGGAACAAAGTTAACTGAACGGAACAAAAGTTAGCTGAAAGAAACAAGAGTTAGCTGAACGCAACAAGAATTAGCTGAACGGAACAAAAATTAGCTGAACGGAACAAAAGTTAGCTGAACGGAACAAGAATTAGCAGAACGGTACAATAGTTAGCTGAAAGGAGTACGATTTAGCTGAACGAGGGGACTGTAGCAGCAGCAGAAAGGTCGAGGGAGAGTGAGGGGAGGTGGGGGAGGAGGAAGGGTGAGGGTTGTTATTGATTACAAACACCCGCGTCTCTCCCCTCACTCAAGCACCCCCTCCTCTCCCCTCCCAGCCCACCCATAGCCAATCACAGACCCGCTCCCATCTTTAGACCCCTCCCACTAATGCGACAGACCAATCACGCGCCGCCATACAAGCTCCTCCTCTTTTGAACCAATGGGCTTATCGGAGCGGCTCCCCATCACTTCCCATCTCCCCCCGCACCCATTCCTCCTCCCCTTGGCCCCGCCCCCTCCATCTTCGCCAGGCGTTGTATGGACGCCACCACAAGCATTTCTTCTGCCATCTTTTCCACCTTTTGTCTTTGGTTTAGGAGCCAGTTTAAAGGAAGGAGGCGATGAGGTGTGGTAGATGATAGTGAAGCGATGAGGTGTGGTAGATGATAGTGAAGCGATGAGGTGTGGTAGATGATAGTGAAGCGATGAGGTGTGGTAGATGATAGTGAAGCGATGAGGTGTGGTAGATGATAGTGAAGCGATGAGGTGTGGTAGATGATAGTGAAGCGATGAGGTGTGGTAGATGATAGTGAAGCGATGAGGTGTGGTAGATGATAGTGAAGCGATGAGGTGTGGTAGATGATAGTGAAGTGATGAGGTGGATGATAGTGAAGTGATGAGGTGTGGGATTTGGGAGGTGTGTAGATGATAGTGAGATGAGGTGGTAGATGATGAAGGGGTGTAGATGAGAAGTGATGGTGTGGTGATGATAGTGGGGATGAGGTGGTGATGATAGTGAGTGGGTGTGGTGATGATAGTGAGCGTGGTGTGGTAGATGTAGTGAAGCGATGAGGTGTGGTAGATGATATGAGCGATGAGGTGTGGTAGATGATAGTGAAGGATGATGTGGTAGATGATAGTGGAGGATGAGGTGTGGTAGATGATATGAAGGATGAGGTGTGGTGATGTGGTGGGTGGTGATGATAGTGAAGGATGAGGTGTGGTGATGTGGGATGAGGTGTGGTAGATGATAGTGAAGCATTGAGGTGTGGTAGATGATAGTGAAGCGATGAGGTGTGGTAGATGATAGTGAGGTGTGGTAGATGATAGTGAAGCGATGAGGTGTGGTAGATGATAGTGAAGCGATGAGGTGTGGTAGATGATAGTGAAGCGATGAGGTGTGGTAGATGATAGTGAAGCGTTGAGGTGTGGTAGATGATAGTGAAGCGATGAGGTGTGGTAGATGATAGTGAAGCGATGAGGTGTGGTAGATGATAGTGAAGCGATGAGGTGTGGTAGATGATAGTGAAGCGATGTGGTGTGGTAGATGCTAGTGAAGCGATGTGGTGTGGTAGATGATAGTGAAGCGATGAGGTGTGGTAGATGATAGTGAAGCGATGAGGTGTGGTAGATGATAGTGAAGCGATGAGGTGTGGTAGATGATAGTGAAGTCTGTTTTTAATATTAAATTAAATGGTTTTGTTGTTGTTGTTGTGTGTATTAAATTTAATGTCCTTGTTCATTTAATTGTTTTTGTTAGTTGTTTTATTTTTATGTTTTTTATTTTTCAGTAAATGTAAGTACACTGTTTCTACTTTTGTTAAGTCTGTTGGTAAAAATTACGTTAATTATGAGTTTTAGTCAATTTTATCGTCCATTAGTAAAAAATATATATATATATACTTTTTTTTGTACGTCCACATATTTTACTAAGTTCATTATTTTTCATGGTAAAAAATCCCCAACCATTTATTCGTTTTATTTAATTATATTTATTCATAAAAAACACACCACCAATCGTTTGTTTTATTTTATATTTGTTTATTTATAAAAACCCGCACCAATCACTTGTTTTATTTTTTTGTGTATTGGTAAAAAACAACACCAATAACCTGGTTTAATTATTTGTTTATTCGGAAAAAAAAAACCTCACCACCAATCACCTGTTTTATTTCATTATGTTTTTTCGTAAAACATCGCACGAATCATCTACAGTATTTTATCCCCTTGAAATATATGTTTTATCCCGTAAGACCTTGGTGGGCGACCCAGTAGTAGTGTCACTATTGTTATTATTATTATTATTATTATACTCGGTGCTAATTCTTTATAAGAGGACTAGTTTTGCTTTTATTGGTTCTTGTATGCGTTTATTTACTCTTCTGCCTGTCATTACGGCTGTTATTATACAGTATACGTGTGAAGTGTAAAGGTACAGTACAGTCGACACCTACAAATAAAAAAATATATATTCTAATAATAATAATAATAATATAATAATAATAATAATAATAATAATATAATAATAATAATAATAATAATAATAATAATAATAATAATATAATAATAATAATAATAATAATAATAATAATAATAATATAATAATAATAATAATAATAATAATAATAATAATATAATAATAATAATAATAATAATAATAATAATATAATAATAATAATAATAATAATAATAATAATAATAATAATAATAATATAATAATAATAATAATAATAATAATAATAATAATAATAATAATATAATAATAATAATAATAATAATAATAATAATAATAATAATATAATAATAATAATAATAATAATAATAATAATAAAATTTTATTAATCTTATTACCTTTACGATTACTATTATTATTAAAGATGATAACAGTAATAAAATGATTGTAATATAAAAACACGCAGGCAAAAAAAAAAAAAAAAATATATATATATATATATATATATATATATATATATATATATATATATATATATATATATATATATATATATATATATATATATATATATATATATATATATATATAATACTAAAAAGGGATAATTGCCTAAAAGCGATAATTTCTGTGAATATCGTTGTTTAACTTGTGACTGGCTGTACAGTAGACGATCAAATTAGATCATCATAATACAGCCACATGAATAATTTATTGAAAACCTAACCTAACCTAACCTAACATACTTTAGGTATAAGTTGGCTATGGTGGTAAACGACGTCTTAAATACAACAACAAATTTTACGTCATACGAATTAATTTCTATTAAAATCTAGCAAAAAAAAGTTATCCGTATTTGGCAAAAATATTAGTTGTTTTTTAAAACTTAATCAGCGATTATCCCTATTTAGCGTAACATATATAAATATTTCTATACAGTGTGTGAACTAACAATGGGTGATATAAACAAGAAAGGTTCAGTACTTACAAGCGTCGAGCTCTGCAGCGAAAAGACAAATACAGGGAACATGAGCGGCAGCCGGCACAGATGACTTATGTCTAGACTACCTACAGTACAGTACAGTACAGTAAAGTACAGTACAGCACAATACAGTACAGTACAACACAGTACAACACAGTACAGTACAGTACAGTACAGTACAGTACAGTACAGTACAGTACAGTACAGTACAGCCACACACAGTACAGTCATAGTACTAGCCATAGCAGTACAGTACAGTACAGTACAATACAGTACAGTAGCACAGTACAGTACACACAGCACAGCACAGTACACCACAGCACAAGCACAGTACAGCACAACACAACACAGCACAGCACAGTACAGCACAGCACAGCACAGCACACATACAACCAGTACAGCACAGTACAGCACAACACAGTACAGCACAGTACAGTACAGTATAGTACAGTACAATACAACACAGCACAGTACAGCACAGTACAGTACAGCACAGTACAGCACAGCACAGTACAGTACAATACAGTACAGCACAGTACAGTACAATACAGTACAGCACAGTACAGTACAATACAGTACAGCACAGTACAGTACAATACAGCACAGTACAGTACAACACAGTACAACACAGTACAGCACAGTACAGTACAACACAGTACAACACAGTACAGCACAGTACAGTACCACAACACTGTACAGGCTTAAACTGGGCTGTTTTTAAAGGTTCATATCGGGGGGTTCACACATGCTGGTGTGTGTGTGTGTGATTACAGGACACGTTGCTGTCATACATACAGTACACCCCCCAAAAGCCCCACTAGTATTAAGGTGACTACGGGTGCCAGAAGGTAAATACCTCCAACTCAGGTGAGTGTTGGACCACAGCTCATCTTAGAGGTTCACAGTTAACTAAACAGCTGCTATTGATTGTTAGACCCGAAGACATATTGACCGTCTCCTATACACACATACACACAGTATTAACGTCTCCTGTACACGTACACTCAGTAATAACGTCTCCTATACACACATACACTCAGTATTAACGTCTCCTGTACACGGAGATACAGTATTAACACACACACACACACACAGCGTCACCCATGATCCCTACACTGAAGGTTTCTTAAGAGCTATAGTAAGAGTGAAGCCTCGTCACCACACATCTCCTCTACAGCGAGATGGTTAATAAAAAACTTGAATTTATGAAACAGCAAGAATTTGGTGGCAATAATGGAGGTGAATCTTGGGTCAAATTGATACACATATGTTTGTTATTTTAGAATCACCTGAAGATTAGTCACCCTAGCTTATTTTACCTGATGATCGAACATTGTAATGCCACATGGGGGAGGTAGGTTAGGTTAGCGTTTGGTTTGGTTAGTTATGCAAGATTAGGTTAAGTTAAGTTCGATTAGATTAGATTAGGCTAGCATTCGGTTAGGTTAACATTAGGGTGGTTAATCTTCAAGTGAAATAAACAGGAGGGAGACTTAATTCTTCAGATATTCCAATTGTCAACTATTTCTATTAAAAAAAAAATATTCTCGTGATTTAAAAATTGGCACACATATACGACAAGTTAATTATTACCCAAAACATCTCAATCAAGTGACTATGATGACGGCAAGGTTAAACAAAAGAGTGTGTTAGGTGCGCGAGTTTTCACTATTGGAGAGACAGACAGAGAGAGACAGTGATGATAAACTCACGTGAGTCCATGTCGAGATCGGCGTCACTCTTATCATCATCCCGTCGCTTCTCACGGCCGCCATTCTTCATTGAGCGGAAGTACTGGCCCCAGCGTGTGCGACCAGCGTCCTTCTTTAGTCGTTTCTCCTTGGCGCGCCTGTGTGTGATGGGGTGATGGGGTTGAGTGGTGGTGATGGGTGGTGTGTGTGTGATGGGGTGAAGGGGTTAAAAAGTGATGGTAGTGGGGTGATGGGTGGTGGTGGTGGCGGGTTGAAGGGGAGGATGGTGGCGGGGTGTTGGGTGGGCGGTGGTAGCGGGGTGATGGGTGGTGGTGGTGGAGAGGTGATGGGTAGGGGTGATAAGTGGGGTGATGGGTGGGGTTGGTGGTGGTGGCGAGGTGATGGGCGGGGATGAATGGGGGTGAGTAGTGTGGTGATGGGTGGAGTGGTGGGATGATGGGGTGATGGGCGGTCTTGTGAGGGGTGACTATGTGGTTGATGGGATGAATGGTGAATTGAAGGTGAATGAAGAGATGATGGAGTGAAGGGGTGATGGAGTGATGGGGGTGAAGGGGTGATGGAGTGATGGGGTGAAAGGTGATGGGTGAAGGGGTGATGGAGTGATGGGGGTGAAGGTGATGGAATGATGGAGTGAAGAAGGGGTGATCAGGGGTAATGGGCTGAAGCCGGAGTGAAGGGGTGATGGAGTGAATCTGAAGGAATGATGGAGTGAAGGGAGTGGATGGGGTGGGGGTGATGGAGTGATGGAGTGATGGAGTGAAGGGTGATGGTGATGGAGTGAAGGGAGGAAGGGGTGATGGGTGATGGAGTGATTGAATGGGTAATGGAGTGATTGGAGTGAAGGAGTGAAGGAGGAAGGGGTGATGGGAGTGAAGGGGTGATGGAGTGAAGGGGTGATGGAGTGATGTTGAGGTGAAGAAGGAAGGTGGTGATGGAGTGATACGTTGAAGGGGTGATGGGTGATGGGGTGAAGGGTGATGGAGTGATGGGAGTGAGAAGGGTGATGGGTAAAGGGGTGATGGGATGGAAGAGTGATGATGGGTAAAAGGGGTGATGGGATGAAGGGAGTGATGGAATTGATGGATGAAGAGTGATGGGGTGATGGGTAAAGGGATGGATGGGACGGAAGTGGGGAATTGAAGGGGTGATGGGGAGAGTGATGGGGTGAAGGAGTGATGGGGTGATGGGGTGAAGGAGTGATGGGATGAAGGAGTGATGGGGTGGAGGGGTGATGGAGTGAAGGGGTGATGGGGTGAGTGGTTAGGTAATGATCGGGTATACGGAGTACTGTTCAATGACTCGCGTGTAAATACAGTTTTTTTACACACAGTAGACAGTCACTTGGCTTGGTGGTGGGGGGCAGAGGAGGTTAGTATTTGGGGGTAAAACACACACACACACGCACACACACACACGCACAGACACACAGACACACACACACACACACACACACAGGCTACAAGTTTATAAATATATGAACCATTATTAGGTAAATTTGTATTGGTACTACAGTTTGTGAATTAACCACATAGAGATGTACTGTCTTATACGGACCATACATAGGTATATATGAAGTATTTGCTTCTATTGTAATCATAAATAAGAATATATCCCATACTACTTGATTAAAACTGTATTACCTTCCCAATTAATATATATTTCTTCGTTAACGTCTAAGGTAACGCCCAGTACTGTATTATTGTGCACTGCAATATTCCTCTAATACTAATTCTTAAACATATACTGGAGGACAAGACTTTAACTAATGGAAAGATTATTGATTTTTTTTTTTTACCCAGGAAAGTTTTTTTTGGGTGGAAAATTTGATTTGATTCACGTATGTGCTGGAAGCATTTCCCTACCAATAAACAAACTCCTCTTCACCCACCCTATATAATACACGGTTAACTCACCCGACCCTTTCTCCTCCTCTACAACTCTCCAAATACCTGACACAAGACAATTAATAATCTGAACCTAATACCCGGGAGATAGGAAGAAACTGGTTCACAAATAGGGTGGTGGACGAGTGGAACAAGCTTAGCAACTTTGTAGTAAGTGCGGGAACCCTGGAAAGTTTCAAAAGGAGGCTAGATAGATTCATGGTAGTAACTCTCGACAGGAGCTGCCATGCACAGGACAACCGGCCTATTGCAGACTCCTTATTTTCTTATGTTCTTATGTTACTTAACGCCTTATACACACCTGTTACTCAACGCCTTATACACACCTGTTACTTAACGCCTTATACACACCTGTTACTTAACGCCTTTATACACACCTGTTACTTAACGCCTTATACACACCTGTTACTTAACGCCTTAAACACACCTGTTACTTAACGCCTTATACACGCTCACACCTGTTACTTAACGCCTTATACACACACCTGTTACTTAACGCCTTATACACACCTGTTACTTAACGCCCAGCACACACACCTTGGCTTAACGCCTTATATACACTCTTGCCACGGCTTTATACACGCTCACACCCATTACTTAACGCCTTTATACATTACACCTGTTACTAACGCCTAAACACCCAGCATGAACGCCCATACACGCTCACAATTCTGTTACTTAACGCCTTATACACACACCTGTTACTTAACGCCTTATACACACCTTGTTACTTAACGCCTATACACACACCCGTTATTAACGCCCATATACACCTGTTACTTAACGCCTGCCACGTCACACCTATTACTTACAACGCCTTGGCACACACTGTTAATAACGCCTACACACACACCCGTTACTTAATCAGCCTTTATACACAATACCCGTTGCTTAACGCCTTATAAGGCGCCTGGTTACTTAACGCCCATATACACCTGTTACTTTGAACGCCAGACACACCTGTTACTTAACGCCTTTATACACACCTGCCTTTAACGTTTATACACACACCTGTTACGGCAATCGCCTTACACCGTTACTAACGCCTTATACACACCCCTGTTACTTAACGCGCCTTTATACACACCTGTTACTAACGCCCATACACACCCGTTACTTAACGCCTTATACACACACATTAGCCTGTTACTCCAACGCCTATACACCTGTTACTTAACGCCTTATACACACCTGTTATTTAACGCCCATACATACCTGTTACTTAAACGCCTTATACACACCTGTTACTTAACGCCTTATACACACCTGTTACTTAACGCCTTTATACACACACCTGTTACTTAACGCCTTATACACACACACCTGTTACTTAACGCCTTATACACACCTGTTACTTAACGACGCGCCGGGCTGGTGTGGTGTGACGTCATTTGTCTAATCTAGGGCCCGAGTCTCAAATTTTCAGGATAATTATTATTTTTTTTTTCGGGGGGGGGGCGGGGGTGGCAACGTTTGGATTGATTTAGCTTTTACTGATTTCCTGATGGATGTTTTCTCCTAGTTTGTGAGGAATGTTGTTTTTTTGCTCTGTGTGTGTGTGTGTGTGTAATAATTAACGGTTTTATTGAAAGAGCATGGCAGCCGGAAGGCTGAAAATATACAATTACATAATTGGGGAATGGGTCTCTTGATTTACAAATGATATAAGAACATAAGAACATAAGAAAATAAGGAGTCTGCAATAGGCCGGTTGACCTGTGCATGGCAGCTCCTGTCGAGAGTTACTTCCACTCTCTATCATCCATGAATCTATCTAGCCTCCTTTTAAAACTTTCCAGCGTTCCAGCACTTACTACAAAGTTGCTAAGCTTGTTCCACTCGTCCACCACCCTATTTGTGAACCAGTTTCTTCCTATCTCCCTCCTAAACCTAAACTTATCCAACTTGAATCCGTTGCTCCGAGTCCTATCCTGCTCGGATATTATAAGAACTTTATCTATATCCCCTTTATTGATTCCTTTCACCCACTTAAATACTTCTATCATATCTCCCCGCACTCTTCGTCTTTCTAGGGAATGCAAGTTAAGTTTCTTTAACCTATCCTGATATGGAAGGTTTCTAAGTCCCGGAATCATTTTTGTCATTCTTCGCTGCACCGACTCTAGTGAATTTATATCCATTCTATAATAGGGGCACCAGAACTGAACCGCATAATCGAGGTGCGGCCTGACTAGCGCAAGATATAGTTGCAATAAGACCTCTGCACTCTTGTTACTTACACTTCTAGATATAAAACCCAATACTCTGTTTGCCTTATTTCGAACATTAACGCACTGTTTTCTAGGCCGTAGGTCCGGGCTTACAAGTACCCCTAGGTCTCTTTCACAAGTCGACTTCTCTAGGTTGATGTTGTTAAGGCTGTATACATTGTCAGTATTTGTTCTTCCAATATTAAGTACACTGCACTTGCTGGTGTTGAATTTCATTTGCCATTTTTCAGACCACCCCTGCAGTTTATTTAGATCCTCCTGTAATGCATTTGCATCCTGCCCTGAATTAATTTGCCGCCCTATTTTGATGTCATCCGCAAACTTGCTTATGTCACTGCTGATCCCAGTATCTAGATCGTTTATGTAGATTATAAACAAGTAACATGGCGTGAAATAGGTAAACACTGGTTTGGAAACAGAGTAGTGGATGAATGGAACAAGTTACCAAATATCATCATTAACTCGAATACGCTGAATTGCTTCAAACATAGGTTGGATGCTCATATGAGCAATAGGGGTTGGTTGTAAACGGGACTGCCCAGTATGGGCCAATAGGCCCGCTGCAGTTTCCTCCATTCTTATGTTCTTATGTTCTTATGTTCTTTTAGCAATCAGTTCGTGCTCGTATGGGCTGGATGCTGTTGGGCAGGTGTGTGGCCACGTGGCCAGGACAGAAGGTTGGGGCATTGCAGGTGTGCTCCATCCTTCAGGTTAGGTCAGGTGAAACCGTGAGGTCAGGTCAGGTTAGGTCAGATCCAGCCACACTCAGTATTACACTGCTGTGTGTTTGTGCTTTTCCTTGGAGTGCACTGTAGGAACACTGTGTGTGTGTGTGTGTGTGTGTGTGTGTGTGTGTGAAGGTAAAGCCATTTTTATTTTTTGTTAACTTAATCTACGACTCTCAACATGGGTTTACAAAGGGAAAATCTTGTCTAACAAATCTGCTGACATTTTTTAGGAAAGTCTTCGAGGTAGTAGATAATGACGAAAATTACGATGTTATTTACTTAGACTTTAGCAAAGCATTTGACAGAGTACCGCATCAGAGGCTTCTGAGAAAAATTAAGGCTCATGGTATCGAGGGGAAAGTTTTAAATTGGATAAAATCATGGCTCACCGATAGAACGAAGAGGGTCAGCGTAGATGGAGTAAAATCTGAGTGGGGCCGTGTAACCAGTGGGGTTCCCCAGGGGTCAGTACTAGGCCCACTCTTGTTCATAATCTACATAAACGATCTAGATACTGGGATCAGCAGTGACATAAGCAAGTTTGTGGATGACACCAAAATAGGGCGGCAGATTAATTCAGGGCAGGATGCAAATGCATTACAGGAGGATCTAAATAAACTGCAGGGGTGGTCTGAAAAATGGCAAATGAAATTCAACATCAGCAAGTGCAGCGTACTTAATATTGGAAGAACAAATACTGTCAATGTATACAGCCTTAACAACATCAACCTAGAGAAGTCGATTTGTGAAAGAGACCTAGGGGTACTTGTAAGCCCGGACCTAAGGCCTAGAAAACAGTGCGTTAATGTTCGAAATAAGGCAAACATAGTATTGGGTTTTATATCTGGAAGTGTAAGTCATAAGAGTGCAGAGGTCTTATTGCAACTATATCTTGCGCTAGTCAGGCCGCACCTCGATTATGTGGTTCAGTTCTGGTGCCCTTATTATAGAATGGATATAAATTCACTACAGTCGGTGCAGCGAAGAATGACGAAAATGATTCCGGGACTTAGAAACCTTCCATATCAGGATAGGTTAAAGAAAGACGAAGAGTGCGGGGATATATGATAGAAGTATTTAAGTGGGTGAAAGGAATCAATAAAGGGGATATAGATAAAGTTCTTATAATATCCGAGCAGGATAGGACTCGAAGCAACGGATTTAAGTTGGATAAGTTTAGGTTTAGAAGGGAGATAGGAAGGAACTGGTTCACAAATAGGGTGGTGGACGAGTGGAACAAGCTTAGCAACTTTGTAGTAAGTGCTGGAACGCTGGAAAGTTTCAAAGGGAGGCTGGATAGATTCATGGATGATAGAGAGTGGTTGTAACTCTCGACAGGAGCTGCCATGCACAGGCCAACCGGCCTATTGCAGACTCCTTATTTTCTTATGTTCTTATGTTCTAATTAGCCCACTTGGTACGATAACTTGACCCCTTGAGTACGATACCTATGCCCCGAGTACATTAATTAGCCCATTGAGATATTTTGCCCCTTGAGTACGATAACAATCCCTTGAGTACGATTGCTTGATCCTTTGAGTACGATGACTTAATAGCTTGAGTACTTAAGAACATAAGAATGGAGGAAACTGCAGCGGGCCTATTGGCCCATACTGGGCAGTCCCGTTTACACCCAACCCTTTGAATACGATGAATTAATCCCTTGAGTGCGATGGCACAGTACTCGGGGGTGTGTGCAGTCATTGTGCTCAAGGAGTAAACAAATATTAAACTGGGGAACTGTAGCTCCTTTAGTTTGTTAATAAGATGATAACTACTAACCGTAAGGTAAGGTAAGGTGGCAATTTGAATCCATTTTTGGTAAGTATTTTTTAGCTTAGAGTGAATTATTTAAATGCGTTCGCAGATCTCAAACAAAAGAGGAAGGTTTAACACGTTCGCAGTTCTCTTGGACTACGATCGTCTTGAATTTTTTTAAATTTGCTACGCGAGGGGGCTAGTTTATTGGGCACCCCCTTGCATCCTGTGCACGGTGGAGCGCAAAAGCGTTTACAGCTCCCAACAGGGAAGCATGCGGAATTCATGCTTGCCTTTATGACTCATGCATTAAGGGCGTAAAAGCCTGAAGGGTCATAGGTTTTGTCAGCAAGTTACATGAAGTGAGAGAATAATGAGTATGTGGGCGGAAAGTTCCCGGAACAATTTATTTATCTGTTTATGGCAAAGAGTGGCAGGTCCCCAGTGCCGGGCCTGTCTCTAGGAGGAAGGATATCTGGACAGGGAGGGAAGAGGTGTTGGTAACGGCTGGGGACCTGTAGGAGGAGGTCATAGGGCAAGTGAGGATGTAGTGAGAGAGGGTGTGAGAGTCGGGTTGGCCACAAAGTTTACAAACAGTGCGGCCTGGCTCAGGGTTGCCAATGTACTCCCATAGGTACCTGTACCCTAGGCGCAGTCTCATGTACATAATCTGTTGAGATCGAGTCAGGGATTGATACTCTTTGTAGTGGCGGTTGTCGTCACCGGTTACAGCGTCATAGTGGCATAGTGTGGCGCTACCCCGTTGTTTCAGGTGTGTCCAGTATTCGTCGAATGCTTCTCGTTGTGTGGCGTGTATGCGAGACTTGAGATGATTCAGGAAGAGGGCGAGAGTGGCTTCAATATCTTCTTCTTGTGTAGCTTCTTTGGCAAGCCGATCAACAGTGTCACAGCGGGGAGATATGATAGAAGTATTTAAGTGGGTGAAAGGAATCAATAAAGGTGATACAGATAAAGTTCTTATAATATCCGAGCAGGATAGGACTCGGAACAACGGATTCAAGTTGGATAAGTTTAGGTTTAGGAGGGAGATAGGAAGGAACTGGTTTACAAATAGGGTGGTGGACGAGTGGAACAAGCTTAGCAACTTTGTAGTAAGTGCTGGAACCCTGGAAAGTTTCAAAGGGAGGCTGGATAGATTCATGGATGATAGAGAGTGGTAGTAACTCTCGACAGGAGCTGCCATGCACAGGCCAACCGGCCTATTGCAGACGCCTTATTTTCTTATGTTCTTCTTATGTTCTATTCCTATATGTGACGGGATCCAAATAAACTTGACACGGATGTCATCAGTTTGTTCTAGCCCGGCTGTGTTGGGCGGCCGGGGAGGAGGGGGAGGGTAATATGAGCCTCGCTAGCGCAGAAGTGCTGTCACTGATTATAAGGAGGTTCTGGCGTTCAGTGCGAGCATAGGCCGCCCCCTCATGAATGCCCGGGAGGATGGCTATGCTCTCAGTGTTAGTGGAGGAGGCCCAGTCGTGGATCCTGAATTTCCTGCGGGCCTGGCGCTCAGGAATCCACACAGCCCTACACATTAAAGAGTGTAGAGCTGAGGACACCGCCCTGAGGCGTGCCAAGATCAAGGTCCCTGATCATAGCGTAGTGGCCCTGAAAACGGACCCGGACCCTTCACATCCATGTGCGTGAGGCCCTAAAGGATCACTTCACTGTTGGCTTTATCAAATGCTCCCTTGAAGTCGACGAAGAGGAAAGTTTTGGCTGAGGTGTTCGTCATGTAGTGAGCGATACAGTGAGCAGTGCTCTTCCCAGGGCGGAACCCATTGAGGTGAGGGTGCAGGTGCACTGTAAAAAATGTACCGTAAATTTTACGGTGAAATACTGACAGCCCAGTTGCCAGTGTTCCACGGTAGAATTTACAGTGCGCCCATAAATGTCATAGCAGACGACGACGGTGTGTCACTGTAAAGCGCGAAACTAACAGAAAATCACCGTAAAACAAACTACGGTGGCCAACCGTAGATTTTTAGTGAACCACTGTAATATTCCCGGTAATTTTTTACAGTGTGGGCTTCAATTTTCCAATGGAGGCGGTGGCGTGTCGTGCGTTCCACCATCTTTGAGAGGCAAGACTTAACTGTCTCCTCACCGTCGCCCACTGCCGGGGTTAATCACTTAGTTGACCTGACTCCTTGAAAACCTTAAATATAAACAACAACTGAAATCATCACTACCACCTCCTCTCCCATCTGTCTATCTATCCCGTTTCTGACTATCAACGTTAATCTAAAATAAGAATTAAATATGAACTGCTTCCCTCCCTCCCATTACTAAGGTAAATTTACCTAAGAGGTTATTTCTCCATCTCTCATTTTTTCCCCTAAAGTAAGAAAGAGAGAGAGAGAAAAAGGGAAAAAGACACTCCTCCTTTAGCTCATTTTCTGATGATGGGTGGCGAGTGGTGGGTGGGTGGTGGTGCACTCAGACAAATCATTTGTTATTCATAGAGCAATTTCGATAATTGGAAACACTCCGGTAACCTCCCATACCCCTCACCCCCCCCTCCCCACCCTCACCTCCCTATTCTCACCCCCCTCCCCACCCTCACCTCACCTTCTTCCCTACCTCCCTCCACCCCCCTCCCCACCCTCACCTTGCTTCCCTCACCTCCCTATCCTCACCCCTTCCTTCAGCTTCCTTCTTTCACCTTCCTACTCACCTCCTTCTCCTCATCTTCCTTCCCTCCTCTCCTTCCTTCCCTCCTCTCCTTCCTTCCCTCATTCTCCGTCCTTCCCTCCTCTCCTTCCTTCCCTCACTCTCCTTCCTTCCCTCCTCTCCCTTCCTTCCCTCACTCTCCTTCCTCCCTCACTCCTTCCTTCCCTCCTCTCCTTCCCTTCCCTCTCTCATTCCTTCCCTCATTCTCCATCCTTCCCTCACTCTCCTTCCTTCCCTCCTCTCCTTCCTTCCTCCTCTCTCCTTCCTTCCCTCACTCTCCTTCCTTCCCTCACTCTCCTTCCTTCCCTCATTCTCCTTCCTTCTCTCACTCTCCTTCCTTCCCTCCTCTCCTTCCTTCTCTCTCTCCTTCCTTCTCTCCTCTCCTTCCTTCCCTCCTCTCCTTCCTTCCCTCACTCTCCTTCCTTCCCTCACTCTCCTTCCTTCCATCACTCGCCTTCCTTCCCTCCTCTCCTTCCTTCCCTCCTCTCCTTCCTTCCCTCACTCTCCTTCCTTCCCTTCCGCCTTTCCCTCGCTCTCCTTCCTTCCCTCACTCTCCTTCCTTCCCTCACTCATCCCCCTAATATTTCATCATATCCCAAGATTGTTGGTACACTCGAGTACAATAAGGTGGCTGGTACACTCGAGGTACAATAAGATGGCTGGTACACTCGTGGTACAATAAGGTGGATGGTACACTCGAGGTACAATAAGATGGCTGGTATACTCGAGGTACAATAAGATGGTTGGTACACTCGTGTTACAATAAGATGGCTGGTACACTCGAGGTACAATAAGATGGTTGGTACACTCGTGGTACAATAAGATGGTTGGTACACTCGAGGTACAATAAGGTGGCTGGTACACTCGAGGTACAATAAGATGGCTGGTACACTCGAGGTACAATAAGGTGGTTGGTACACTCGAGGTACAATAAGATGGTTGGTACACTCGAGGTACAATAAGGTGGCTGGTACACTCGAGGTACAATAAGATGGTTGGTACACTCGGTACATAGCTGGTACACTACGAGGTACAATAAGATGGCTGGTACACTCGAGGTACAATAAGGTGGTTGGTACACTCGTGTTACAATAAGATGGCTGGTACACTCGAGGTACAATAAGATGGCTGGTACACTCGAGGTACAATAAGGTGGTTGGTGCACTCGTGGTACAATAAGGTGGTTGGTACACTCGAGGTACAATAAGGTAGTTGGTACACTCGTGTTACAATAAGATGGCTGGTACACTCGAGGTACAATAAGATGGTTGGTACACTCGTGGTACAATAAGATGGTTGGTACACTCGAGGTACAATAAGGTGGCTGGTACACTCGTGGTACAATAAGGTGGTTGGTACACTCGTGGTACAATAAGATGGTTGGTACACTCGAGGTACAATAAGGTGGCTGGTACACTCGTGGTACAATAAGGTGGTTGGTACACTCGAGGTACAATAAGATGCTTGGTACACTCGAGGTACAATAAGGTGGCTGGTACACTCGTGTTACAATAAGATGCTTGGTACACTCGAGGTACAATAAGATGGTTGGTACACTCGTGGTACAATAAGGTGGTTGGTACACTCGAGGTACAATAAGATGACTGGTACACTCGACTCGAGGTACGATAACTGGCCCTGAATGCAATACAGTACTAACCTCAATCCCTTACAATACAGTTAATCTACAGCTATATTATTTCTTTCTTTCTTCCTTCCTTTCTTTCTTTCTTTACTTATTTTATGTATTTAATTTTTCATTGGTTCGTGGTTTGATTTTCTTTTTTAATTTCAGGAAACGGTTGTGGTTTTAACGGTCGTAACGGTCAACACATGAGGTAAGTTTATCCAATATTTTAAAATCTTTATGTTCATTGGTTTATTAACAGTTAAAACAGGGAGAAAAGAGAAGGTTTATATGTGTTATTGTAAAGGTTTAACGTGGATGGTAGATAGCATTACAAGATAGGTAAACTGCAACTGGGTTTATTGACAATTAAAACAGATGGGAAGTGAAAAGAAGGTTTTATCTGTTGGTATGATGAAAGTTAAACCAAAGAGTGACGAGAATGGTTTATATGAGAGATGATTAGTTTTATTATGTCACTAAGGTTTATTCAGTGAAGTAATCTATATACTGATATAATAATAACTAAAACAAGATGAGACGAAGGTTTTTAACATCTGGTTTAATGAGAGGTTTTATGAAGCAGGTTTATTAAGGTGTCACTGAGATTTAGTTAGAATACTAGATAGTATAAACCGGTTTTTATCATCTGGTTTATTGACAGTTAAAACCGAGTGTTGAGAACGTTTTAAAGGAAGGAAGGAATGAAGGAAGGAGGTTTTAGAAACGTTTTAACTGTAGTGAATAAAACCTGACAAAAAAAAGTTTCTTCCCGCATCTTCAAACTTTTTAACGGAGAAACTTTATTTAAAACAATAACAACAAAAATAATAGTAAAAAAACCCCGTCATTTACCTAAACTCTCTCTCTCTCTCTCTCTCTCTCTCTCTCTCTCTCTGCTAAATACTGATACTAGACATATAGAAGAATTAAGACATAGTAAATAAGGCATAGTAGAATATTAGGCATAGTAGGAAGATGTGAAGGCATATAGAAGATGATAGGCATAGTAGAGATGATAGGCCTAGTGGAGATGATAGGCATAGTAAGAATGATAGGCATAGATGATAGGCATAGTAGAAGATGATAGGCATGATAGAGATGATAGGCATAGTAGAGATGATAGGCATAGTAGAGATGATGGGCATAGTAGAGATGATAGGCATAGTAGAGATGATAGGCATAGTAGGAGATGATAGGCATAGTAGAGATGATAGGCATAGTAGAGATGATAGGCATAGTAGAGATGATAGGCATAGTGGAGATGATAGGCATAGTAGAGATGATGGGCATAATAGGAGATGATAGGCATAGTAGGAGATGAGTAGGCATAGTAGGAGATGATAGGCATAGTAGAGATGATAGGCATAGTAGGAGATGATAGGCATAGTAGAGATGATAGGCATAGTAGAGATGATAGGCATAGTAGAGATGATAGGCATAGTAAGAGATGATAGGCATAGTAGAGATGATAGGCATAGTAGAGATGATAAGGTTAGTAGAGATGATAGGCATATAGAGAGATGATAGGCATATACAAGAGATGATAGGCCTAGTAGAGATGATAGGCATAGTAGAGATGATAGGCATAGTAGAGATGATAGGCATAGTAGAGATGATAGGCATAGTAGAGATGATAGGCATAGTACGAGAGATGATAGGCATAGTGAGAGATGATAGGCATGGTGGGAGATGATAGGCATAGTAGGAGATGATAGGCATAGTAGAGATGATAGGCATAGTAGGAGATGATAGGCATAGTAGAGGATATAGGCATAGTAGGAGATGATAGGCATAGTAGAGATGATAGGCATAGTAGAGATAGGCATAGTAGGAGATGATAGGCATAGTAGGAGATGATAGGCATAGTAGAGATGATGAAGGCATAGTAGGAAGATGATGGGCATAGTAGAGATGATAGGCATAGTAGGAGATGATAGGCATAGTAGAGATGATAGGCATAGTAGAGATGATAGGCATAGTAGAGATGATAGGCATAGTAGAGATGATAAGCATAGTGGGAGATGATAGGCATAGTAGAGATGAGAGGCATAGTAGAGATGATAGGCATAGTAGGAGATGATAGGCATAGTAGAGATGATAGGCATAGTAGGAGATGATAGGCATAGTAGAGATGATAGGCATAGTAAGAGATGATAGGCATAGTAGAGATATTAGGCATAGTAGGAGATGATAGGCATATGAGAGATGATAGGCATAGTAAGAGATGATAGGCATAGTAGGAGATGATAGGCATAGTAGGAGATGATAGGCATAGTAGAGAGATGATAGGCATAGTGGAGATGATAGGCATAGTAGAGATGATAGGCATAGTAGGAGAGATGATAGGCATAGTAGGAGATGATAGGCATAGTAGAGAGATGATAGGCATAGTAGAGATGATAGGCATAGTAGAGATGATAAACATAGTAGGAGATGATAGGCATAGTAGAGATGATAGGCATAGTAGAGAGATGATAGGCATAGTAGGAGATGATAGGCATAGTAGGAGATGCTAGGCATAGTAGGACAGATGATAGGCATAGTAGGAGATGATAGGCATAGTAGAGATAGGCATAGTAGGAGATGATAGGCATAGTAGGAGATGATAGGCATAGTAGGAATGATAGGCATAGTAGGACAGATGATGGGCATAGTAGGAGGAGATGATAAGGTTAGTAGGAGATGATAGGCATAATAGATGATAGGCATAGTAGATGATAGGCATAGTAGGAGAGATATTAGGCATAGTTGGAGATGATAGGCATAGTAGAGATGATAGGCATAGTAGGAGATGATAGGCATAGTAGGAGATGATAGGCATAGTAGAGATGATAGGCATAGTAGGAGATGATAGCCATGTGTAGGAGATGATAGGCATAGTAGGAGATGATAGGCATAGTAGAGATGATAGGCATAGTAGAGATGATAAGCATAGTAGGAGATGATAGGCATAGTAGGAGATGATAGCCATAGTAGGAGATGATAGGCATAGTAGGGAGATGATAGGCATAGTAGGAGATGATAGGCATAGTATAGAGATGATAGGCATAGTAGGAGATGATAGGCATAGTGGGAGATGATAGGCATAGTAGGAGATGATAGGCATAGTAGGAGATGATAGGCATAGTAGGAGATGCTAGGCAGTAGGACAGATGATAGGCATAGTGGAGATGATAGGCATAGTAGAGAGATGATAGGCATAGTAGGAGATGATAGGCATAGTAGAGATGATAGGCATAGTAGGAGATGATAGGCATAGTAGGAGATGATAGGCATAGTAGGAGATGATAGGCATAGTATAGAGATGATAGGCATATAGGGAGATGATAGGCATAGTAGGAGATGATAGGCATAGTAGAGAGATGATAGGCATAGTAGAGAGATGATAGGCATAGTAGGAGATGATAGGCATAGTAGGGAGATGATAGGCATAGTAGAGATGATAGGCATAGTAGAAGATGATAGGCATAGTAGGAAGATGATAGGCATAGTAGGAGATGATAGGCATAGTAAGAGATTAGGCATAGTAGGAGATGATAGGCATAGTAGAGAGATGATAGGCATAGTAGGAGATGATAGGCATAGTAGGAGATGATAGGCATAGTAGAGATGATAGGCATAGTAGAGATGATAGGCATAGTAGAGATGATAGGCATAGTAGAGATGATAGGCATAGTAGAGATGATAGATAGTAGGAGATGATAGGCATAGTAGAGATGATAGGCATAGTAGGAGGAGATGATAGGCATAGTAGGAGATGATAGGCATAGTAGGAGATGATGGGCATAGTGGGAGATATGGCATAGTGGGGATGATAGGCATAGTAGAGATGATAGGCATAGTAGGAGATGATAGGCATAGTAGGAGATCATGGGCAAGGAGATGATAGGCATAGTAGGAGATGATAGGCATAGTACGAGATGATAGGCATAGTAGGAGATGATATGCATAGTAGGAGATGATAGGCATAGTAGGAGATGATAGGCATAGTAGAGATGATAGGCATAGTAGGAGATGATGATAGGCATAGTAGAGATGATAGGCAATAGAATGATAGGCATAAGAGGATGAAGGCATAGTAGAGATGATAAGCATAGTAGGAGATGATAGGCATAGTAGAGAGATGATAGGCATAGTAGGAGATGATAAGCATAGTAGGGAGATGATAGGCATAGTAGGAGATGATAGGCATAGTAGGAGATGATGGCATAGTAGGGAGATGATAGGCATAGTAGGAGATGATAGGCATAGTAGGAGAAGTAAGCATAGTAGGAGATGATAGGCATAGTAGAGATGATAGGCATAGTAGGAGATGTAGCATAGTAGGAGAGATGATAGGCATAGTAGGAGATGATAGGCATAGTAGGAGATGTTAGGCATAGTAGGAGATGATATGCATAGTAGGAGATGATAGGCATAGTAGAGATATTAGGCATAGTAGGAGATGATAGGCATAGTAGAGATGATAGGCATAGTAGATGATAGGATAGTAGGAGATGATAGGCATAGTAGGAGATGATATGCATAGTAGGAGATGATAGGCATAGTAGAGAGATGATAGGCATAGTAGGAGATGATAGGCATAGTAGGAGATGATAGGCATAGTAGGAGATGATAGGCATAGTAGGAGAGGATAGGCATAGTAGGAGATGATAGGCATAGTAGAGGAGAGATGATAGGCATAGTAGGAGATGATAGGCATAGTAGGAGATGATAGGCATAGTAGGGATGATGGCATAGTAGGAGAGATGATAGGCATAGTAGGAGATGATAGCATAGTGGGAGATGATAGGCATAGTAGGAATTAATAGGCATAGTAGAGATGATAGGCATAGTAGGAGATGATAGGCATAGTAGAGATGATAGGCATAGTAGGAGATGATAGGCATAGTAGAGAGATGATAGGCATAGTAGGAGATGATAGGCATAGTAGGAGATGATAGGCATAGTAGAGATGATAGGCATAGTAGGAGATGATAGGCATAGTAGAGATGATAGGCATAGTAGGAGATGATAGGCATAGTAGGAGATGATAGGCATAGTAGGAGATGATAGGCATAGTAGGAGATGATAGGCATGGTAGGGAGATGATAGCATAGTAGGAGATGATAGGCAGATAGTACGAGATGATAGGCATAGTAGAGATGATAGGCATAGTAGGAAGTGATAGGCATAGTAGGAGATGATAGGCATAGTAGGAATGATAGGCATAGTAGGGAGATGATAGGCATAGTAGAGATATTAGGCATAGTAGGAGATGATGATAAGCATAGTAGGAGATGATAGGCATAGTAGGAGATGATAGGCATAGTAGAGATGATAGGCATAGTAGGAGAGATGATGATAGGCATAGTAGGGAGATGATAGGCATAGTAGGAGATGATAGGCATAGTAGAGATGATAGGCATAGTAGGAGATGATAAGCATAGTAGGAGATGATAGGCATAGTAGGAGATGGTAGGCATAGTAGGAGATGATAGGCATAGTAGGAGAGATGGGCATAGTAGGGAGATGATAGGCATAGTAGGAGATGATAGGCATAGTAGGAGATGATAGGCATAGTAGATGATAGGCATAGTAGGAGATGATAGGCATAGTTGGAGATGATAGGCATAGTAGGAGATATTGGCATGGTAGAAGATGATAGGCATAGTAGGAGATGATAGGCATAGTAGATGATAGGCATAGTAGATGATAGGCATAGTAGATATGGATAGTAGATGATGTAGTAGAATAGATGATAGGCATAGTAGATTGGCATAGATAATAACATAGTTGATATAAGCATAGTAGATGATAGGCATAGTAGATGATAAGCATAGTAGATGATAGGCATAGTAGGTGGTAAGCATAGTAGATAATAAGCATAGTAGATGATAGGCATAGTAGATAATAAGCATAGTAGATAATAAGCATAGTAGATGATAGGCATAGTAGATGATAGGCATAGTAGATGATAGGCATAGTAGATGATAGGCATAGTAGATGATAGGCATAGTAGATAATAAGCATAGTAGATAATAAGCATAGTAGATGATAGGCATAGTAGATGATAAGCATAGTAGATGATAGGCATAGTAGATGATAAGCATAGTAGATGATAGGCATAGTAGATGATAGGCATAGTAGATGATAAGCATAGTAGATAATAAGCATAGTAGATGATAGGCATAGTAGATAATAAGAATAGTAGATAATAAGCATAGTAGATGATAGGCATAGTAGATAATAAGCATAGTAGATAATAAGCATAGTAGATGATAGGCATAGTAGATGATAGGCATAGTAGATGATAGGCATAGTAGATGATAGGCATAGTAGATGATAGGCATAGTAGATGATAAGCATAGTAGATGATAGGCATAGTAGATGATAGGCATAGTAGATGATAGGCATAGTAGATGATAGGCATAGTAGATGATAGGCATAGTAGATGATAGGCATAGTAGATGATAGGCATAGTAGAGTGGTTGGGTTGAACACAAAAGGACTGCAGTCAACAAAACACAAGGCAGAAGTTTAACAATAGAAGGAACAATAGGCCTATGTGGGAGAGTTGTGGCTTAAAGAGAGAGAGAGAGAGAGAGAGAGAGAGAGAGAGAGAGAGAGAGAGAGAGAGAGAGAGAGAGATTACCGTAGGCCTGTTAAAGAGAGAGAAAGGGAGAGCAATATTGTGTTAGCTTTAAGAGACACAGATAAAAGCATTCGTTGCTATCCCTCTATCTTTTTCCGGTGTTGATGTTAAGCTTTTAATCTATACATTTGCTGATTAACATATTCCTGAAGTATACATTTTATATATATACAGGGGGGCTGCATATATCTATCTATATATATATTGCTAATCACCTGAATATTAGACACCCCAGTTTATTTCACCTGATTATTAAAGACCACAACCTAACCTGGTGGGATTAGATTTGGCTTTGTTAGGTTCGATTATATTATGTTTGGTTAACTTAGTATTATAGGTTAGGTTAGCTTAAGCAGGTCAGGATAGGTTTGGTTAGAGTTAGGTTAGCATTTGATTAGGTTAAGTTAGCATTAGGTTAGTGTGTGGTTAGATGAGGGTTAGGTTAGCGTTTGGGTTACATTACGTTGTGTTACCTTTAAGTTCGCTTTAAACTAGATTAGCTTTATGTTCTTAGGTTAGGTTAGCATTAGGTTAGGTTAGCATTACGTTAGGTTAGCATTAGGTTAGGTTAGCATTAGGTTAGGTTAGCATTAGGTTAGGTTAGCATTAGGTTAGGTTAGCATTAGGTTAAGTTAGTATTAGGTTAGGTTAGCATTAGGTTAGGTTAGCATTAGGTTAGGTTAGCATTAGGTTAGGTTAGCATTAGGTTAAGTTAGCATTAGGTTAGTGTGTGGTTAGATGAGGGTTAGGTTAGCGTTTGGGTTACATTACGTTGTGTTACTTTTAAGTTCGCTTTAAACTAGATTAGCTTTATGTTTTTAGGTTAGGTTAGCATTAGGTTAGGTTAGCATTACGTTAGGTTAGCATTAGGTTAGGTTAGCATTAGGTTAGGTTAGCATTAGGTTAGGTTAGCATTAGGTTAGGTTAGCATTACGTTAGGTTAGCATTAGGTTAGGTTAGCATTAGGTTAGGTTAGCATTAGGTTAGGTTAGCATTAGGTTAGGTTAGCATTACGTTAAGTTAGTATTAGGTTAGGTTAGCATTAGGTTAAGTTAGCATTAGGTTAGTGTGTGGTTAGATGAGGGTTAGGTTAGCGTTTGGGTTACATTACGTTGTGTTACCTTTAAGTTCGCTTTAAACTAGATTAGCCTTTTGTTCTTAGGTTAGGTTAGCATTAGGTTAGGTTAGCATTAGGTTAAGTTAGTATTATGTTAGGTTAGCATTAGGTTAGGTTAGTATTAGGTTAGGTTAGCATTAGGTTAGGTTAGCATTAGGTTAGGTTAGCATTAGGTTAGGTTAGCATTAGGTTAGGTTAGTATTAGGTTAGGTTAGCATTAGGTTAGGTTAGTATTAGGTTAGGTTAGCATTAGGTTAGGTTAGCATTAGGTTAGGTTAGCATTACGTTAAGTTAGTATTAGGTTAGGTTAGCATTAGGTTAGGTTAGCATTACGTTAAGTTAGTATTAGGTTAGGTTAGGTTATGGTAAGTTAGGTAAGGTTAAGCGAGGCTACCGTGTGGGTGTCTAATCTTCAGGTGAAATAAACTGGGGTGTCTATTCTTCAGGTGACCCTTCATTTGTGTAAGGTCGTAAGTGACTCATGGTACAATTAACAAAAAAAATATCAGGGAGGGTTTTTTTTTTTCTCCAAATCACTTATCCACTTCCTCAGGAGCCGCCAGATTTGACGTCACTAGAAACATCGTAAGGCGTTTAAAAATATTCCTCCAAACTTTTACGACTTTCTTCCATATCCATTAGTAAGATGAGGGAGCCGGGCCGCGAGGGAGGGGGGGCAGGAGGGAGGGGAGGATACGAGAAGGGATGGAAGGAGGAAAGAAGATGGAGGGAGATGGAGAAGGGAAATGGGATTGAAGGAGGGAGGAAAGGAGATAGGGAAGGAGGGACGGTGATGGGGAAGGGAAGATGGTTGGAAGGGAGGGGGGGAACGAATGGAGGTGGGACAGGGAAATGGGAGGGAAGAGGGGAGGAGAGGAAGGCGAGAGGATGGAGGGGGTCATGGAAGTGGGACGGATGAAGGAGAGAGAGAGAGAGAGAGAGAGAGAGAGAGAGAGAGAGAGAGAGAGAGAGAGAGAGAGAGAGAGAGAGAGAGAGAGAGAGAGAGAGAGAGAGAGAGATGGCCAGCTTAACGTATGAATACTTTCCCAAATGTTAATTATTTTACCCGTCTCGACGTTTATACCCTAATCCCTACCTATTATACGCCAACCCCTACCTATTATACGCCAACCCCTACCTATTATACGCCAACCCCTACCTATTATACGCCAACCCCTACCTATTATACGCCAACCCCTACCTATTATACGCCAACCCCTACCTATTATACGCCAACCCCTACCTATTATACGCCAATACCTACCTATTATACGCCAACCCCTACCTATTATACGCCAACCCTACATATTATACGCCAATACCTACCTATTATACGCCAACCCCTACCTATTATACGCCAATCCCTACCTATTATACGCCAACCCCTACCTATTGTACGCCAACCCCTACCTATTATACGCCAATACCTACCTATTATACGCCAATACCTACCTATTATACGCCAACCCCTACCTATTATACGCCAATCCTTACTTATTTTACGCGCGAAACTTCTTCCATGACATCATCCTATTACTTATTTTGCCCTTCATCCCCGAAGAGTATTGAGCATTTATTTATTGCAGTTGTTCCGTACAGGTGTTGGACGCGTGTACCACCCCTCCCCCTCCACACCTGAGGTTTCGTATAACCCTCCCCACTCAGCGCACACCTGGTCTAGGCTTAATTACACGTGAACACCGCCGTCCCCTAGTTTATGTAATCGGTAATAAAAAAAATAACATCACAGTTAGGTAGATGGTGAAGATGGAGCATTTCTGTTGGGAATATTTCAATAATCCAACTGACGTAAATATTAATTGAGAGCTGTGGAGATTATATATTGACTGGAATATTTCTGTTCTACTTCAATAATCCAGCTCACTCAATAGGTAATGAAAGAATAAAAGTCATGGCAGTGAAATGGTGGATGAATCTCTGGGCTTGTGGCTCCATCACTCTTGATTACACTGTACAGGATGTTCTCACAGATGGCTGACACAGGACGTTCTTATTTATATCTGTTTTTTTATTTGGAGTTTTGATCGTATAAAGATTTTCTCGGAAATTGTTGTGATAAAGTTATTGTTTCCTTTATTGATATGTTTTTTTTTTAGCTTTGGTTGTTGATTGAATACAGTTTACCCAAAGGTTTTGACAAAGTTTCTTTCTTTTCTTTTCATTGTATTTAGTCTTGTTTTGTGTTTGTCGGTTGTAGTTTTATATAGACGGTTAAGTACTGTATTTACTGTCTATTAATTTTGTATATCGTATTTTGGTTCATGCAATTTGTGTATTTTTGGCAATCTTTGAGCATAAAATTGGTTCTTAACCCCTCCCCCCCCCAGGATCATACAACATGGCAACACTCGCTCAACACTAATGAAAAACAGTTCAACGGACAGGATGTAACCCCGATGGATTTTTTCCCTTCCTTAATTTGTCAGTATTGACAGGAGTGACCTATCGGACTGTTCAGCAGGAAGGAACAACTGCAATTTACTTTCTACCTCCCTACTCCTCTGCTTTAGTCAGAACAACAACTTCAATAGCTTCCCTGACTGGAAACTGCCTCCTGCAAATTAGAATATCCCCAGAAGGGAACTGGGATCTCCATAAATCATTAGATAACAAGTTTGATAATGACAGTGGTGGGAGTGACCTCCAAACAGCACTGGACACTGGCAATACTGGTGGTAGTGGTGGGGATTTTTACCTAACACTGGACTAAAACTGGTGGCAGCGGTGGGATTGTTTACCTGTTTTGGAACCAGACCTGCACAACTCTCATGTCGAGGCCAAGGGTCTGAGAGAGCTGTTCCCTAACGTGGCGAGCGGGTTTGGGACTCTCTTTGTAGGCCTGTTTGAGTTGCTCCAACTGCCGCGCCGAGATGGTGGTACGTGGTCGTTTGTTTGTCGCGTCTCCTTCTGCAACAAACAGACGTCAACCGGCCGTCAGTAAACAGCTTAAGTCCCCATTAACAACACGCTCACAACACAACGCCCCTGACCTTCATCAACAAACTTGAGTCACACGATCTTGACTCTCTTAATTATTTCATTAATTCTTATAAAAACTATTGTTCCTTAGAGATATAATTTATGAAATCGATATAAATATATTTCTGTTATATTATTAACTTAATTTTAAGTATCTTAGAAACTTAAATATGACACCATCATATAAGATCTATATATTATAAATAAAATCTTACTTTACAGACTATAATACGGTAGGAGTTTATCAGAAACGGACAGGAGGAAAAGGATTTATAAAAGTTGCCGAATATCACAATCTGCGGTCCAGAGTTGTGATTTTCTGAGCAGCCTTTACGTGCTAAAATAGGAACGTACTTGAAAACAAAGACAAACACAGAATAGGAAAGTAAACCCATTTGTATAAACAGAGAAACATATACTTTCATCAGTGACTGATGAGAATGCAGGGAACAAAGAGGAGGAAGAACAAGGTAACTGAAAGTGGGTAGATGACAGCCGTAGATTTTATTAGCGGGACTAAACCAGTTAGGGTGAAAACTTACACACAAATCATGCCAGACTATACCCACAGTAAGACTAATGGCAACTCGAAGTTATTATAACATTATCTGAGTAGGAATTTCATTATAAACGGAAATTACAAACGGGATCTGAATGAATTAAGTGCATTTTAAGATTTAAAATCAGTGAACAACATCCCGTTCAACAAGAGGATCGTGCAGGTCTGGCTTGTATCTTACACTGAGAGACAAAACTGCTCCTGGAGACTTTCAGAAAGCTTCACCACCACCACTCACTGCCCCAGGACACCCTCACCACCACTCACTACCCCAGGACACCCTCACCACCACTCACTACCCCAGGACACCCTCACCACCACTCACTGCCCCAGGACACCCTCACCACCACTCACTACCCTAGGACACCCTCACCACCACTCACTACCCTGGACACCCTCACTGCCCTAGGACACCCTCACCACCACTCACTACCCTAGGACACCCTCACTGCCCCAGTACACCCTCACCACCACTCATTACCCCAGGACACCCTCACCACCACTCACTGAACCAGAGGAACCCCACACTACCATAATTATAACACAGGTTATGACACACCGACAGTCTCTTGATAACATTCCCAGCATGGTGCCATAACGCTATTCCGTGGTCTTATTTTAAAATGAAAAGATGGTAGATTTTGTTTTGCTTTATATGTGTACCCCATCATCAATAAAATAGTGATGAATTATCGAGATACACAAATTTTTGAGGCTGGGAGAACATAAATGTTTGAAGGCACTACGCTTCTTTACTAGCGCTCGTCTTTAATTTAAACGCCTTTCCTTCACTCTAAAAAAATGTATTGATAATATTAGATCACTTTGATGCACGCTATACAAACCAAACATCATAGCTAATGAATGTGTAAGTCAGAATACGAAAAGCATGAAAAATAGTTATTACTATTAAAGAAAAATTTTTAAATTGCGTGAGTGTAACCTAATACTTCCGTGGGGCCAGAAGGGTCGGCACAGCCCGCTTACTAATAAAAGGGGAAGGAAACTGTAATTATGTACAAGCATTGATAGCTAATTCAGTACAATATAAACTTCTCCATTACTACGGTAGACTTCCTCGGTCTGCTGCCCCAAGTTGACTACTCCCCTGTTTTTAAACCAGACGTCTTCCTAAAGTGTCACAACACTCATTTCACTCGTCATTCTCATAGTACACAAAGTAAACATCACTTATGGCATAATCAAATGCTATACTATTTTTTCTAATAGGATTTCTAACGCTTACATTAAAGTTTACTGTTACTATTATGCCTAAAACTACTACAAGCATGACACACTATGTATAAAAACAGTTAGTTTTTTATTATCACCACATACCCCAAATTCTCTCCCAGATGAGTTTGATGAAAGGACCCAGAATGTTGGTGTTTGACGTGATCAACACATTCTGTAAATTAGTCCTGTGAGGGGTTAGTTATCCCGCTGACCAAAGTTGGGTTGACCAGAACTTTCTTGGCTGGCCTTTCACTCCTCGGGTTTCATGTTGTACGTTTCTTTGATTTACAGTTTTTTTTTTCAATCAGCTAATTGTAAACTTAGATCCAACTTCTCTCAAAAAACTTTTCTGTTCTCAAGTTTGGTCAGGTGTGTGTGTTCGAGTGATCTTGGATTAGACGCTGTAACAGTAATTGGTGGTGGAAATTTGTGGTACTGCTAGATTTCATGGTGGTTTAGTACACACGTTTATCGAACCGTATATGGCACTTTAGTCTCGACTCTGATCTCAACAGCTTAGCCTCACCTAACCAAGCTATCTGTGATGACGTACTTCATGGTAGCGTAGTGCAAACGCTTATCGACAGAACGCAGGCCTTTTGAACTCACCAAACGTTTATCGACAGAACGCAGGCCTTTTGAACTCACCAAACCTAACAGTAACATAAACCAGCTTATATGTCCATTAACTTTGTCACCTCCCTATTACAATGGCGTGTGCAGTCTATTTCCATTATGTGAACGTAAATATTGTGTTTATCAGTTGTCTTATGGCCGCCTGGTGGCAGTAAATACTATTAGTACTGGCTAGTAACGCCCACTACAGCATTTATTTCGTTCCACATGTACTTACCATATGAACAATGCTTCCTAAAATAAAATAAAATACTCATGCTAATGTGTTTTGTTATCGTTGGATAGCAGTACAAAGTCGCCTCACACCTAAGCCGATGTCCACCAGATGTCTACACTAGAACCAGCAGAACCCATCCATATAAACCCTAGACAGTTAAGTGTTTCTCTATGATACAGCTAGCAGAGGTCGAGGTAACTAACCTAACAAGCTAAAATTATACCTTCACTATAGTGCAGTCTAGAAACAGCCTAATACACAGTATTATTCCTATACTAGGGCTAGCAAAGTCCGCCCGGTTATAGCCTAGCGTCTACTGTGATCGCCCCATAACATGCAGTGTCTAAGTGCTTCTCTAAGACATATTGTGCTGTCAGCATGAAATGTTATAAATCACAGCAGCAGTCCTCAGAGATCACTAATATATTATCTCTGTCTCGGAGTCTCCCAACCCTGGCTCTAACAATCTCTAAATGGTTGCTCTAACATTAGTTGCTAAAGTCAGCCTGGAGCCTTCGCCGGGCCCAGGGTGCAAAATGCTACTATACAACTACTGTACCATCTAACTCCCAGAGCAGTGTTGCCGCGGCTACCAGCTAGGCTGAGCAGTGGTGCCGCCTCTACAGTGTTCGTACCGCTCAGGACACCACTGTACCTTACCCCTTTGGGCAGCACACGAAGGCGGCAACAGAAGATGGTGTGCGGGGTGTTAGGGCGTGGACAGTCAGCTACCAGCGCTGCTATCACCACAGCTTTGATGAACAGTGGAGGTGGCAGACAGTTTGGCTGGTTCAGACCCCCACACTCCCCTCCTGTTACAGCTCGAGTGTCCCTCAGCACCAGTGGTCCCCAAACTCACCAATGGAATATGATGGTTTATAAATTTAGTGTTCTTTTATTTGTGTGACTGGTAAACAGAAAGTTAGTCTTCAGAAGACAGTAAACGGGAGAGATGATGACAGTTACAGCAGCCAGCAAGTGACAAGTTTTATGCCAAGCTCCACTACAGGCAAGAAATAGTAGGAAGTAAGGGAGTTTGTGGGGACCACTGGGCGGTGTGTGGGTGGGTGGCGGGCGGCCTGGGCGGCACATAGCTCACCAGACGTACCTGTTCTGAAACCAGACTTGCACGACCCTCATGTCGAGGCCGGTATCCGCCGCCAGCTGCTCGCGGACGTGGCGGGGCGGCTTGGCGCACTTGCTGTAAGCTGCCTTCAGTTTCTCCAGCTGACGGGCATTGATGGTGGTGCGCGGACGCTTGCCACTCAGGTCGTCCTCTGTAAACACATGCCACCCGAGACACACAGTCAGAACGTCTCCTGATGGGCGTGGCGGGGACGCGGCCAGCCTACACCACCACCAACACCGCCGCCGCCGCCGCAGCCGCCCCAGCAGCTGTGGCAGCGGCCGCCACACCATCAGCTTCTAACACCTACATTCAGGAGGGTTGGTTTCCGGACAGTCCGGGTGAAGGAGTTTTGGAAAGCTGATTTTTGGCAAAAGTTGGTAATACTGATAGCATGCGGGTGTGAGCGGGTCGTGGCGTGGGCTAGGCCGGGCGTGGGGCGGGGCGGTAGAGGGCGTGGGTGGGGGTGACGCCAGCGGCAACACGAGAACTCAACACAACAACAACACCTACAACACTCCCAGTAAAGAATCTTACATGCGTATTACATTTAACTATTTAAATAACCTTTACACGCACAGTACTTTATCAAAGACCTTTACCCAACTGACGCCTTTACTCTCCAGTCAACCAAAATTAACACCCAAATAATTAATATAAAACGATAACAGTGAATAATAAATAATAAAAAAATGCCTGAGACTAAAATCCCTTTCTGGCAGTGAAGTGTAAATAGGACCTTACTGAAAAGTTTTACAGTGAAATCTAGACAACTAATGTAAAATGTGTACAGCCTTTGTCAAAATTTTTACCGCGCCTCAAAAAAATAAAATAAACTGACTTGATGGATAAAAATAATAAGTGTAAAATACAGATTGTTTCAGTGATCTTGATTCAAATATTTCTAAGGCTAGATTCAAGAGCAAATATCCCTGCGATAAAAAATCCCCCTGTGATACAAAGACCTGTGATTAAAAGACCCCCTGTTGTACAAAGACCCCCGTGATAAAAAACATCATTAAACAAATAATACAAAGACCCCCTGTTGTACAAAGATCCCTGAAATACAAAGACTCCCTGTTGTACAAAGACCCCCTGTTGTACAAAGACGACTCTGTGATACAAAGACTCCCTGTGATACAAAGAATGTAATACAAAGACCCCCCTGTTGTACAAAGACCCCTTGTTGTAAAAGACCCTGTTGTACAAAGACCCCTGTTGTTGCAAAGATTCCTCCAGATACAAAGACCCCTGTGATACAAAGAACCTGTGATACAAAGACCGTGTGATACAAAGACTTTGAGCCCAAAGATTCTGTTGTACAAAGACCCCTTGTTAAACAAAGACTCCTCTCAGATACAAAGACCCCAGATACAAAGAACCCCAGTGATACAAAGCCCTGTGATACAAAGTGTAATACAAAGACCCCCAAAGACCCCTTGTTGTACAAAGACCCCTGTGTACAAAGACCCCTGGTACAAAGACCCTCTAGATACAAAGACCCCTGTGATACAAAGACCCCCAGATGCAAAGACCCCTAGATACAAAGACCCCTGTGATACAAAGACCCCTTGTGATACAAAGACCCCCTGTGATACAAAGACCCCTTGTGATACAAAGACCCCTTGTGATACAAAGACCCCCTGTGATACAAAGATCCCCTGTGATACAAAGACCCCCTGTGATACAAAGACCCCCTGTGATACAAAGACCCCTTGTGATACAAAGACCCCCTTGTGATACAAAGACCCCCTGTGATACAAAGACCCCCTGTGATACAAAGACCCCTTGTGGTTCTAAGATCTACGATAAAGTAAACACCACCGTCATATATCGTGTGATGTCAAAACTCAAACTAAAGATCCATACAGTTAGATGATACACACCTGTAGACCTGGGCGAGATATATAGTGGTAGAGAAACACAAGCTCTCTACTGTGACTAGTAAATAGCTCCCCGTGACAGATGAACGCCCTGGGTTATATTTGTACCCCCACGCACTAAACGCTACTAACTGAATGGCAATATTGCAAAGTTAACTGGACCGACTCCGCACGGAACATGCACTCTTGAGAACCTTGTAATTTACATTCTACAAATAAAATAAACTCTCGTGTTGAATTTATTATTGTTGGTTGAGTTTTCGAGTCGCTAGCTGGCATTCACAGTTGCAAATAACATTCAGATGGAGGAGAAAAAAATAAGTAGCTAAATAAACAAATAAAATTATATCAAAGATTAACAAATAGGAAAAATATAAGATCTTTTTTTTTTCAATTGGTGAGGAAGTAGTTAAGTAATGGCAGAATTATATCCTACTAGCTTCAACAACAAATGCTCACGGCAGCCAATGTAAGGGAAGGTGGAGGGCGGGAGAATGTAAACAGACAAGTCACGCAAAGAGTGAAAACGTAACCAGACGGCGACCTTACCCTTCAGCGACATACCTCTCTGCTTGGCCTGCTCGTAGTCGCTCTTACACACCAGTTTGTTGTCCTCCATCAGATAGAATTCGTCACCCGTGTTCAGTTGTCGCTGGCAGATGACGCAAGCGAAACAGTGGAGGTGGTAGACGTTTTCCTGGGCACGGCGCACGACCTGGGTGGGTGGGATACCTTGCTCACACCCGGAGCATTTGGTCCCGTACCGCCTGTTTGGGGAGATGGTGGGGTTGTGGGGAGGGGATGGGGTTGGGGGGGGGTTGGGGGGGAGGGGTGGGAGTTGGGGGGAAGGGGTGAGGGTTGTGGGGAGGGGTAGGGGTTGTGGGGAGGGGTGGGGGATGTGGGGAGGGGTGGGAGTTGTGGGGGGCGGGGGGTTGTGGGGTGGGGAGTTGGGGGAGGGGGTGAGGGCTGGGAGGGGTGGGGGTAGGGGAGGTGGGAGTTGTGGGGAGGGGGGGTGAGGGTAGGAGGGGGGGGGGTAGGGAGGTGGTGTCGGTTGTGTGAAGGTTGTAAGAATATGGTGGGGGTAAGTGGGGGAGATGGTGGGGTTGTCATGTAGGTGGGGGAATTAGTGGGGTTATGTTGGTGGGACAGATGGTGTGGTTGTGTGGATGGGGGAGGTGGTGGTGGTGGTGGTGGTGGTGGTGGAGGTGGGAGAAAGAAAATCGAGGAAATTAAAACTTTTGTGAATTAATAAACAAAAAAGAAAAATAAATATTACAACATTGTCAGAAAAATTATATTAAATATCTTGTATTATATTGTAGTTAATCTTTTAAGTTGTTAACAATAAAATGGTTGGAACTAAAACAGACTGGACAAACGAAAAATAATATTCATAAATAAATAACAATTGTCAACATTAATCTATTGACAGATCCTCCTACGTACAAGAGTGACCTAATTTCTGTTAGTGTAATTTTTTTTTCTGCATTTACTGAGCTCTGTGGTCGTCTTTCTTGACCCACTAAGACAAATTATATCCTTGGCAGCTCACACGACGCTGCCAAACGTATGATTATTGCAGCAACAACTGTAGTATCCCCTGCTTTAGTTACAGAGTTAATGCTATCAAATAAATCAATCATGTTAATTGTATTACTGTCCCGCTATCGTTATTGATATAAGAAAAATAAAACATTGATCGACCAGTACGATATGTTGCTCGTTTGGTTGGGGGCCATTATTGGTGACGGGAGCAAGATGGCCAGCCCCGCGCGAAACACAACTCATCATTAACTCTTGCTCTTTCTTGTGGCAACTTGATATATTATTATGTACTGTACGTCGACGCGCGAGGCATCACAACACATTAACAACAGACCCATCGCTAACCTTATAGACCACCACTTGTGAATACCTACCTGAAGAAGTCCTCTTTGCAGTACACCTGTTGGTTCCTGGCGAAGCACTTGTCTGTGAGCTGCGCCCCACAGTCAGCACACTTAAGGCAACGGGAGTGCCACGTCCTCTCCAGCACCTTAAGGATGAACCGGTCCAGGATGGCCTCAGAGCACCCCGCACACTTGGGGATGGTCGCTGTTGGTAAACAAACAGTTGATGGTTAGGGTCACTTGCCGACGTCATTAACTGCTTAATGTTATTATGGCGGAAAATTTTGTTTGATTTTGTGATGAGAGATTTAGTTTATTGTGGCCTAAGACATTTGTCTCTTAGTCTGATTGTCTGACGAACGATTTTGTTATAGAGGTACTTCATGTCTGCGACTCTTGAGCCAAACGTTTGTAGTCTTGTAACTCCCATGTAAACGTTTCTTGGGTTGATGTGACTGAAGGATATATTGTTTTAGGGATAAAGTATTCACAGGTTGGCTTGATGATAAGGCATTTGTTTGTGTGTGTTGTAAGTCGTGAGGTATGATGATGGTGTACCAGTATCTAACAGATTGTGGTGTTAATGTTGAAGAATTATACCGATATATTATTGAATTGAATTTAATTGAAACAGTTTATTTAGTCAGAAAAACACAGATACAGAGTGGATAATAATAACAATATTAACATGGCTGAGCCAGTTGAGAACCTGAGCTCTCTTTGAGGCACCTGATATATACTATACATTTATCTCAAGGAAGTATTATGTAGCATTTAGTATCACCTGGAATAGTACAATAGCATGGTGGTAATAAGAACATGTTACCACGGTTATCACTTCAATATTTATTTATTTTATTTATTTATTTTATTTTTTTATTTTTTTTATTTATATACTGTATACATACATTAGAGTGGAATTGAAAAACATAAGTAGAATGGGGAGCAGTACATCATGGGTTGTACAGTAATAAGGTTGAACAAGAGGACAGAGCTGTCAGGATTATGCCTAGTTGGCAAATATGTTTATTGCAATGGTAATTACTTATCTATTTACATGATAATTTCCGATAAAACGGTTTTGATGCTCAAAAAAAAAAACAAAAAAAAAGGTACCGTAAATATAGTAAGTGTTACAAGAAATATTAATACTTAGACAATAGATATTTTTTAAGGGATGATTTAAAGGAAAGGAGCGTAGTCTTTGCTAGTTCGTATTTCATGAATTAATTGATGTACAGCTGCCAGCAAAAGTCCTCCCACAAACTTGCTACACAGGGCTGTGGGAGAACTTTTGCTGGCAACTGTACACTGTACATTGGTAGTGTAAATTTAACCTTGATTTTCTTTGCATACAAATTTGGTTCATTGTAAGTTTTTTTTTTTTTTTTACATTACAACGATTAACATTACACGTAATTTTCCCTTATAGCCGCTAAAGGCATATAATTATTTTCGCACCACCCTGTATGTTGTATAATAATATGTTACGTATTACTTTTGCGTAACACGGTAGACTTCGATGGCGTGTCAACATTCTTAGTTTCGGGAGGGAAGGGGAGTAGGCAGGTGTGTTGCTAGGGTGATGACTTATATGGAACACCTGTAGAAGCCATGCAGGTGTGTTCCTAGGCACCTAACCTAACTGTTCACAGCTTTACTCACTGGACCTTGGTTATGACTGTTTGACGTTGCACCTGTTATATTGTCTCCTGGCCAGGCTGCTGTATGGCCACCCTTAGCAACAATAAACACTCGTCGGGTGTTGTGGTTGTTTTTCTGGTTGGAGTCCTTGTTATGGTTGTGGTATTAAGTGTCCACAGCCACAAAACTACAAATGATAATAATAATAACACATTAACTTTACATTATTGTTCTCCCTTCAGAGTTTTAAGCGTCTGTAGACATGTGGTTGATTAACATGTAAGTTTACGGGAACATGTCTGGGACGCAGGCGTAGACGGACATTATTATTTACTTGTCTGCCGGTGCGCTGACGAGGAGGTGTTGTAAGCGGGGGCAAGCGCTATGTGTGTGTGTGTGTGTGTGTGTGTGTGTGTGTGTGTGTGTGTGTGATGACTGGTGGTGAGGGTGAGTGACTGTGTGAGCGTAACCCGTGGCTGGTTAAACAGAAAGCCTATATCACTCATTGATTACACCAAACACAGACACTGCCAGGCGACTCTCAGGGTGTGTTTCTCAGCCACGAAGTCACCGAGAACAGTACGGAACAGTAATTCTTTTTGGGGCTGTGTTGAGTCCCTTCCAGTTCCTGCCTCTGTCTTACTGAGTTTACTGAGAGAGAGAGAGAGAGAGAGAGAGAGAGAGAGAGAGAGAGAGAGAGAGAGAGGGCGGTGCGAACACAAATACAAATAATAGGGGTTGGGTGTAAACGGGACTGCCCACTGCAGTTTCCTCCACTCTTATGTTCTAGTTGTCTACGTCCACATAACCCATCACCTACGGCCTTGCTTGACAAAACTGAAAGATATTTTACCCGCGCGAGATGAACTCACAACCGCACTTGTACGGTGGCATGGACGACAGAACGGCAAAATCGCTTATAAAATACAGGTGTGCCAATGTAACAGGGTACACACCTGATCACTCACAGGTGTACCATTAAGTAGCTACAGTATATGTGATTAAAAGAGTACACCTGTTAGAGAGACACGTATGTTGTTACACTGTCTCTTACTGTACTTGTGTATGATAATGATGGTGATGATAATGATGGTGATTATAATGATGGTGATGATAATGATGGTATTGATGGTAATGATGGTGATGATAATGATGGTATTGATGATAATGATGATGATAATGGTATTGGTGATAATGATGATGATGATGACGATTGAGATGGTGGTGATGATAATGATGGTGATGATAATAACGGTATTGATAATGATGATGATAGAGATGGTATTGATGATAGAGACGATGGTGGTGACAATAATGGTATTGATAATGATGGTATTGATGATAATGATGATATTGAAGATATCCTACTGATAATGATTAAGATGAATGATTAATGAAGATGACGATAATGATGTTGATAATGACATAATGATGATGACTGACTGATAATAATAATGATGGCGAGAAATATGGTGTCAGGGTTGTCGTTGCGGGTATGGTATCGAGTGACAATTATTCAGAAGTGATTTTGTCTCGGGAAATTTTCCTCATAGAATTTTATCCACTGGCATTTTTTTTTTCCTATAATTATTACCAGAGTCATTTTTCTCAATATAATTCGTGACTCAAATAATCATCATGAGTAAAGCCAGTTCATTATGGCGGGGAACGTAACCCATCACTCAGGAAAAATAATAAAAAAAATTTGAATCACGGAGAAAATCCCACCAAGTGATTTTCTCGTTAAATAAAAAAAAATCGTTTCATCAGATCAAGAAATCAGCATTTTTTTCTTTTCTGTTTGATATTGTAATTTTTTTGATCAGTAATTTAGTTATATATTAATGTATATTGATAGGTTTATGTGTTTGAGATATACATACTGTACTCATTTATATATGTTACGTTTTGGGGCGAAATCGGTTATTTTGCAAAATTCCCGGCATGCATATTGGTAATTTTGCGAAATAACTTGCAAACAGACAACCTAAACTAACCTAACCTTATTATTAGGTTAAGTGAGAGGTTAGGTTAGGTTGGGTTAGGTTGGGTTAGGTTAGGTTAGGTTAGGTTAGGTTGGGTTAGGTTGGGTTGGGTTAGGTTAGGTTGGGTTAGGTTAGGTTAGGTTGGGTTAGGTTAGGGGTTAAGGTTAGGTTGGGTTGGGTTGGGTTGGAGTTGGGTTGGGTTGTTGGGTTAGTTGGGTTGGGTTAGGTTAGGTTAGGTTAGGTTGGGTTAGGTTAGGTTAGGTTTTAGGTTAGGTTGGTTGTTAGGTTAGGTTAGGTTGGGTTGGGTTAGGTTGGGTTAGGTTAGGTTAGGTTGTTAGGTTAGGTTGGCTCGTGTAGACTGATACACAGTTCAGTGGTCCTGTTCTTTTTTTTTTTTACTTTGGTTAGTCTGTTTGTAAGTTATTTCACAAAATTACCAGTATGCATGCCGGGAATTTTGCAAAATAACCGATTTCGCAAAAATAACGTAACACACACACACACACACATATATATCGCTCAAATACAATCTGGAAAATGGGGTGAACTGTATAACTTCTGTACGGCATTATAAGTAAATGTAGATAAATCGGCCCCAGAACCCGATAAAACTGCACAGGCTGTATGATCATACTACTAGAACGTTCCAGAGTGTATAACTCACTTCCACAGGTGTGTGTGTTACTCATAAAATAAGCGATAAGCTCAACACCTGTGCAGGCTGTATATCTGGGAGTATATGAGTGGCACGGTAATGTGTTTAACTGCTGGCTGACGGACTAACGCCAAGGTTCTCTCTGGCTCACAAAGGTAATATTTCCTCTTAACAGGTGATGTGAGGAAGTGGCTTACTGGGGCTAAGGTTTGTCAGGTTGTGTCTCAAGGGTTAATACGGGTATATTTACTTCCTCCTAATTAATGATATGAGAATGGATGTTACTAACTCCTTGTACACAGACACTAAGTTGGCGGCCTAAATAATAACAATTGTCGTTGTATTAGTTTTTAATAATAATAATAATAATAGACATACACTAATAACAATAAACATTTCACCATACCTGACGCTAACCACCACAGCACAGTCTTAATATTCCGATACACAACAGAAGGTAAATACATAACCCACAACAATTTTACCCCGATCGGAAAAAAATATTTATATAGAAGTAGAATTAAATTATATTTTTACCGGAGACACCGATGACATAAATAAAATAAAATTATTATATTATATTACCAAAGGATAAATTTTACAAAGCTTTTATTGTTTTTAAATGATTTATCGAATGTAAAGTAATGTTACACAAACACATTCATCATATGTACAAAATCCTGCATTTAATTACATGCTTACACATTTATACATAAATCAAGGTGTACGTATATATGCAGTCTACACACAAAAAACACACAAACATACACCAACGCACACATACCTCTATACTGTATACACACACAGAGACACAAACACACGTTACTCAAACAACCGCACACAAAAGCCTATACATCAGCAAATAAACACACACACACACACACACACACACACTCAGATATTCATGGGTATTGTTTAGCCCACACCGTTGTCCTTCCTCATTCTCCAAACACCCATAAGCACACCCATTTAGAACCCATGCACACACACACAAACACAATGTATTATACACTCTCCGGTACACAAACACCTACATTCGTTTGTACTGTAATGACTTATGTATTGAACAGTCAACCAAAAAAAAAAAAACATTTCTGCACCGGACTAAGAATTCTCAACAACACTCATTTACTAGGGTGATTCCTGTTATTTTCTCTATATTAACTATACTTGATATACTGAGTACATCGTTACGCAATGCATCACACAATCAGAAGTACCAACCTTACCGAGTTTGAGTCAGACAGTACTTAGTTTATTGTACTCTGGGATAGTCAAATATTTACCAGGTTCTTAGAGATAGACCGTATGTTTTTATAGTGCCGGCCTACATATAGTTTCACCAACATAGGCCTACACATTCACCAACACACACAGATAGACCAATATAGACTCACACCTAGACATACATAGGCCTACATATACAGTGCTCACAAACAACCCTCCACACACACACACACATAGGCCTCCATACACTCACAAACAAACAAAAAGGTTCTACAAACGAATACAGCCGCCAACATACATAGGTCTACATACACCCACTAATATATACATAAACACTCACATTAAGGTCTTACACTCACCAAGACACATACACACAAATTACGCTTAATGCTTAAACATACACAAACACCTCAAATTACGCTTAATGCTTAAACATACACAAACACCTCAAATTACGCTTACATACGCTCACTAATACGCCCATAAACACATACATGCTTAAATTACGCCCCACATATGCTCACTGACACACACGTATAATAAGAGGGAACATGACAGCAGGTGAAGGCGCTTTAGACTCACACAATAACATGGGGTGGATGTTAGGAGGCAGCAGGAGGTCGTTCAACTCGCTCTTGCAGTGTGTTAGGGAGATGTCACCAACCCCGAGCCCACACTGAGGCGACATTGTTGTTTGAGATATTGGCGACGACGACGAGGAGGAGGAGGATGGCGAGGGAGTCAAGGCCGCGTTCCCGTAGAGAATCATATCGGTTAAAATGTCCACGTTTAAAGAGATCACTCAAGTTTTTTTTTTTTTTATTCTCAGCTGTTCACTCTCGCCTTCCGATCACTGACACCACTCGGGGAATATTAAAGTCACTTCATTTCTTTGTCTCAGTTAATTGATAAATAAAAGCGTCTACGCCAGCTACTGTTGCGTTTACCACAAGCAGCTCACTATCTGAAGGACGAGGAGGTGGGAATGTAGCGAAGCGGTCCCTCGACGGCGGTGCCTGCACGCGTTATGTGCGTATTGACTCCGTACACGTGCTCTTCATCATCCCAATTCCTGCCCAGAGTGTCGTACCGGACGCCTGACAGCTGCGGAATTAACAGATATTGATTCCTTGCTTGGGGCGCTCTCTCCATGATCATTATTTCCAAGTCTTTCCATTTTTCTTAACACAATGTGGAGGTCGTGATTGCGTAAATAGTAAAGTACGCAAGTGTCTATAGCGATTTAAGATCTAATTTTGGCGGTAATCTTGTAAGTGGATTAAGGAAGGTTGAGGGTTGATGAGGGATCTGTGTCTTGCCTACCCCGTGGACCAATCAGCGCGCGAGGATGGAGTCGGGGGCGGGTAACTTATCGCGGCAACAGTGATGGTCGCGAAATATCTGAAACTTTCACTTTTTTCCCCTTTCTTTTCTTTCAGTTACCTTTAAATCTTGCACATGACTTAAATTATTACTAAAGCCCGTAGACGAGGAGAAAAAATGGAATTAAAAGCGGTCCGGGGTAGTCGACTAGGATTTGTATATAGACGAGTATATTTAAAAATTTAGGCCTGTTATCGCAAGGGTTAAAGCTGCCTTGTAAACAAACAATAGGCGGCAGTGTTGACCATATGAGAGGGAGGGCAAACTGGTATATAACTACGACCAGCGCTCGTCCGTGCCCGTCCGTGAAAACTCGTCGTCATCCCCGTACTTTGTTAAAACGGACAATTTGCGGTCGACCAGGAGCGACAGTGAGGTTAAAGGCCAACGCCAGGGGGTAATAAATATTTTTCTCCCTCTCTCTCTCTCTCTCTCTCTCTCTCTCGCTGGTGTTAAAATTGCCAGCCAACAAAAGTGAAACAAATGAGTGTCGATGAAAGGTATGGCGCGGGGTCAAAAATCTCCAAATATTGTGGTCGCGGGTTATATAATATTTTTTTGTTTTTGACGTTGCTTTTTATTTTGTTACTTTTCACTGCGTTTCATAAAGAGATTATTGGGATAAAACTTTATATTCAACGTAAAACTGAATACGGGTTTATAATACGTATAGGGGGTAAAATGCCGTTATTACGTTTGATGTTTATTTATGAAGCCGAATTAATCTGCCGCGTATGTGCTAGCCCGCCAGAGTTGCTAGTCCGTCTGTCCGAACTTACTAGCGGTTGTATATTACTAGCCCGTACCATAACTACTAGCCCGTTTGTACAAACGTACAAGCATGCCTATCCTAACTCACTACTCTGTTTTTTTTTGTAATTTGAGACATTATTATTATTATTATTATTATTATTATTATTATTACTATTATTATTATTATTATTATTATTATTATTATTATTATTATTATTATTACTATTATTATTATTATTATTATTATTACTCAAACAAGGGTAACCAAGAGTTGACCATGGCAACATTCCGCCTCGGGGCCAACATCTACCAGTCAGGTCAAGGAAGGCGGGCGGCTAGGAGCTAATGCTGTTGTTCTAATTGTCTTTCTGCTATACCGTCAGCTGTCTGTTATACCGTCAGCTGTCTGTTATACCGTCAGCTGTCTATGTTATACCGTCAGCTGTCTATGTTATACCGTCAGCTGTCTATGTTATACCGCCAGCTGTCTATGTTATACCGTCAGCTGTCTATGTTATACCGCCAGCTGTCTATGTTATACCGTCAGCTGTCTATGTTATACCGTCAGCTGTCTATGTTATACCGTCAGCTGTCTATGTTATACCGCCAGCTGTCTTTGTTATACGCCAGCTGTCTATGATGTTATACCGCCAGCTGTCTATGTTATACCGCCAGCTGTCTATATTTATACCGTCAGCTGTCTATGTTATACCGTCAGCTGTCTATGTTATACCGTCAACTGTCTATGTTATACCGTAAGCTGTCTATGTTATACCGTCCAGCTTCCAATGCAATATTCTTTCCAGCTGTCTATATTTATACCGCCAGCTGTCTAATAATTTATACCGTCAGCTGTAGTATTTATACCGTCAACTGTCTATATTCATACCGTCAGCTGTCTATGTTATACCGTCAGCTGCAATATGTTATACCGCCAGCTGTCTATGTTATACCGCCAGCTGTCTATGTTATACCGTCAGCTGTCTGGTATACCACCAGCTGTCTATGTTATACCGTCAGCTGTCTATGTTATACCGTCCAGCTGTCTGTATACTACACTGTCAGCTGTCTGTATACTACACTGTCAGGTGTCTGTATACTACACTGTCAGCTGTCTGTATACTACACTGTCAGCTGTCTGTATACTACACTGTCAGTTGTCTGTATACTACACTGTCAGGTGTCTGTATACACTCCAGCTGTCTGCTTGCTTGCCTGCCACACTTACATCAGTTGTCTGTATACTACACTGTCAGCTGTCTGTATACTACACTGTCAGTTGTCTGTATACTACTGTCTTTGTCTGTATACTACACTGTCAGCTGTCTGTATACTACACTGTCAGCTGTCTGTATACTACACTGTCAGCTGTCTGTATACTATACTGTCAGTTGTCTGTATACTACACTGTCAGCTGTCTGTATACTACACTGTCAGCTGTCTGTATACTACACTGTCAGCTGTCTGTATACTACACTGTCAGCTGTCTGTATACTACACTGTCAGCTGTCTGTATACTACACTGTCAGCTGTCTGTATACTACACTGTCAGGTGTCTGTATACTACACTGTCAGCTGTCTGTATACTATACTGTCAGTTGTCTGTATACTACACTGTCAGTTGTCTGTATACTATACTGTCAGCTGTCTGTATACTACACTGTCAGCTGTCTGTATCTACTATCGCTTCTCTGTATACTACACTTCAGCTGTCTGTATATATCCTTTGTCTCTGTATACTACACTGTCAGCTGTCTGTATACTACACTGTCAGGTGTCTGTATACTACACTGTCAGCTGTCTGTATACTATACTGTCAGTTGTCTGTATACTACACTGTCAGCTGTCTGTATACTATACTGTTAACTCCGTCTATGGTATACCTTCAAGTCTGTCTAAATGCTATACATTAAACAGTAACATCTGCACTGCAACTCTTGCGATACACCATCTTTGCTACAGTACTCCGTGTGTGTGTGTGTGTACAGTATATGTTTATGTATGTATGTATGTATGTATGTTATGTTTATGCATGTATGTGTATTTTGTGTGTATGCATGTGTGATTGTTTATGAATGTATGTGTGTATGCAAGTGCGTGTGTGAACTTTGTTTGTATGCATTTGTGTGCACGTGTTTGTGTATGCGTATATATTATGAGACCTAAGTGTGCAGCCCCTTACATTTTTTGTATATAAGTATAGTTTATATGGACGTAACCTTTTATTTACTGACTGATTTTACATAATGTATGAATTAATGTATATGTCTATTTATAAATTATAGTACAATATATTTATTATCGTATATGTTAAGTTGTATTTCCCTCATATATCACCCGGAAGATCCCTTAAAACACAACACAACATCAATAAGTATACCTTAAAGTCTCCATATAAATCTGATACACCCACCAGGTCATACACACATCAATACACCTACACTCTCACCGCGCAAAATCCCCACAATTCGGTTTTAAGCATAAGGACTAAGCCTCTATCTCCCTTTCTTGTGATTTTCGACCTCCGAGATGGACAGGTTAATTAGTTCCTCTCGCCAGACGCCCGGTATCGCTTACACCGTCACTGCTAAGGTATCGGTGACAGAAGGCGATATCGGTGACAGAAGGCGGAGGATCACTTACCCGCGCTACCTGGGGGTTGGATCGTCCTCTCCCTCCCCCTTAACAGGATCACAGACAGTTTTAGGGAATCGGCCGCCGCAGAGGAAAGGGATCGGAGAGGATGTGGAGTGAGAGTCAGTTGTTTGAGGGAGTTTGGCGCCGTGGGAGCGGGAAGACTCCTGAGATGGTGTTGATAATATTTTAATTTAGATGTGTTGGTTTTGGCGGAAGATTCTGTTATTATAGTTAAAATGTTGGTGTTGGCGGGAGATTTCAATAAGGTAAAATACACGTTACTTGTTTTGCAGGATATATTAATACTTTATTTATCTTTCATGAGTTTTAACTGGATATTTAAATGTTTGAATTTCAGGAGTTTTAGCATTTTTTTATGTTTAGGTTTCACAACGTTTGATGGGATATATATTGATTATATTTTAAAAAATCTCTAGTTTTTATGAGGTTTTTAATGGTTGAAATATTCCAATTTGGGCGGGAAATTCTGTCATTAGATAAAAAGAATAGCTGGTATATGTGTTAATATATATCGTAACAAACATGAATAACTGTGGGTCAGGCTCATAGGATATTATAAGAGGTTGTCTTAAGAATTGAAAAATAAAATTAGATAAAATAAAGATGACCATGTTGTGAGAGAGAATGAGAATAAAATGTACTGACGGAGGAAGAAGAGAGGAAGAACAGAAGGAGAAGTGAGGAGAAGAGAAGGGAAAGGAGGGGGTTGGGGCGGTGCCTCAGGGAGGGAAGGAGGAGGGAGGGGTGGAAGCCATGCACGACACAACAGGTGGTCACCCTACTACCACCCGCTGGGGTTTCCTTGCCTGTGTAGGGTATATTGTTGTGTGGAGGTGTGTTGTGGTGTAGGGGTGTAGTGTGGGGTGTATTGTAGGTGTGGTGTGGAGTGTAGTGTGCTGTGTAGGGTGTATTGTGGGGTGTGTGTGAGTGTAGTGTGGGGTGTAGTGTGCTGTGTAGGGTGTGGTGTGCTGTGTAGAGTGTAGTAGGGTGTGGTGAGAGTGTAGTGTGTGTGGGGTGTAGTGTGCTGTGTGGGGTGTAGTGTGCTGTGTAGGGTGTGTGGGTGTGGTGTAGGGTGTGGTGTAGGGTGTGGTGTGCAGTGTAGGGTGTGTGTGGGGTGTAGTGTGGGGTGTAGTGTGTGTGTAGGGTGTAGTGTGCTGTGTGGGGTGGTGTGCTGTGTGGGGTGTATTGTGGGGTGTGTGGTGTGGGGTGTGTGTAGGGTGTAGTGTGCTGTGTAGGGTGTAGTGTGCGTGTGGGGTGTGTGGGGTGTAGTGTAGGGTGTAGTGTAGGGTGTGGTGTGCTGTGTGGGGTGTAGTGTGCTGTGTGGGGTGTGTTGTGGGGTGTGGTGTGGGGTGTGGTGTGGGTGTGTGTGGGGTGTTGTGGGGTGTGGTGTGAGTGTAGGGTGTGTGTAGGGTGTAGTGTGGTGTATTGTAGGTTGTGGGGTGTAGTGTGCTGTGGTGTGTGGGTGTGGTGTAGGGTGTGTGTGGGGTGTAGTGTGCAGTGTAGGGTGTATTGTGGGTGTAGTGTGGTAGGGTGTGTGGGGTGTGGTGTAGGTGTAGTGTGCAGTGTAGGGTGTATTGTAGGGTGTAGTGTGGGTGTGTGTTAGGGGTGTGTGTGGTGTGAGTGTAGGTGTGAGTGTGTGTGGGGTGTGTGTAGGGTGTGAGTGTAGGGGTGTGGTGTGGGGTGTGGTGTGAGTGTAGGGTGTGTGTAGGGTGTAGTGTAGGGTGTGTGTGGGGTGTGGTGTGGGGTGTGAGTGTGAGTGTGGGTGTGTGTGGGGTGTAGTGTGGGGTGTGTGTATGTGTGTAGGGTGTGGTGTAGAGTGTAGTGTGCTGTGTAGGGTAGTGTAGGGTGTAGTGTAGGTATAAGTATATCCCTGGGCATTGAGTTACAGCTATACCACCACCACCACCTTCGGTTATGCCCCCACAGGCTTACCTGCCCACTGCCCACCACTCCCATGCCCACCACCGTCCCTCCTGCCCACCACCGTCCCTCCCATGCCTGCCCACCACCGTCCATGCCCTGCCCACCTTCTCATACACTTTGACAAGGACACCAGACGGCTGTAACAACTCGACAAGGACACTTCATAACAACGACAGGACGCAACTACATGGGTGTGGAGTGAGGATGGGGAATAGGGGAGGGGGTGAGGGGTGAGTGGTAGGGGGGGGAGGGGGAGGGTGGTGGTGGGGAGGGGGAGGGAGGGGTGGGGGGGGGGGGGGGGGGGGGGGAGGGGGGGGGGGAGGGGGTGAGGGGAGGGGGGAGGGGGGGGGTGGGAGGGGGGGGGGGGGCTGGGGGGGGGGGGGGAGGGGGGGGGGGAGGGGAGGGGGGAGGGTGGGGTGGGGTAGGGAGGGGGAGAGTGAGGGTGAGTGGTAGGGAAGGGGAGGTGGGAGGGAGGTGGTGGTAGGGAAGGAGGTGGGAGGTGAGGGTGAGTGGTAGGGAAGGTGGGGGAGGGTGAGGGTGAGTGATGGGGAAGGGTGGAAGAGGAGGGAGAAGATAGGCAGAGGATGTGAGGTTGGGTAAGGAAGAGGGAGGAAAGGGAGTATTGGTGAGGGAAAATGAAAGGGGAGACGAATGATAGGGAAGAAGGGGAAAGAGGGGACGGGCTGGTAGGAAAGGGGAGGAAATACTAATGGTAAGGTTGGGGAATGGAGAAAAGAAAGGAAGATCACAAATGGTAGGGGAAGGAAGGGGATACGAGAGATAAGGGTAACGAAGAGGTGAAGGGTGGGTTTAAAAAAACCAACAGGGGTTGAATAAGTGGACTCAAGGGCCCTCTAGGATCTGGAGGGTACACACACACACACACACACACACACACACACACACACACACACACACACACACACACACACACACACACACAGACAGATAGACAGACACACACACACACACACACACACACACACACACACACACACACACACACACACACACACACACACACACACACAACACACACACACACACACACACACACACACACACACACACACACACACAACACACACACACATACACACACACACACACAGATGGCTAGTCATGTCGATCCTTTCTTTCTTCCTTCCTTCCTTCCTTCCTTCCTTCCTTCCTTCATCCATCATCACTTGTAGGGATGGAGGAGGGAGGAAAGAGTGAGGAAGGAGAGAATAATGAGGTTTGTTAGGGAGAGAAGGGTGAAGGAAGGGAGGGTTGTAGAAAGAGGAGGAGAGCCACTAAGCACCTGTAAACACGCCAGGTTGGTGCCATGGGTCCGTGATCACCCGTGCCAACACCTGATATGATGACCCTGCCAACATCTAACACTGCTGACGCCTTATTTTACCAACTTTCATTGTTGTCAGTGCAGGTCTGAACTAGCCGATAGTGTTGACAGTGCAGGTCTGAACTAGCCGATAGTGTTGACAGTGCAGGTCTGAACTAGCCGATAGTGTTGACAGTGCAGGTCTGAACGCCGATGTGTTGACGTGGCGATGTGTGACGTGCAGGTCTGAACTAGCCGATAGTGTTGACAGTGCAGGTCTGAACTAGCCGATAGTGTTGACAGTGCAGGTCTGAACTGGCGATGGTGTTGACAGTGCAGGTCTGAACTAGCCGATAGTGTTGACAGTGCAGGTCTAACTAGCGATAGTGTTGACGGTGCGGTCTGAACTAGCCGATAGTGTTGACAGTGCAGGTCTAAACTGGCCGATAGTGTTGACAGTGCAGGTCTGAACTAGCCGATAGTGTTGACAGTGCAGGTCTGAACTAGCCGATAGTGTTGACAGTGCAGGTCTGAACTAGCCGATAGTGTTGACAGTGCAGGTCTGAACTAGCCGATATGATGATGTTGTCAGTGCTGACGGCTGGTGCACTGACAACAGTGCCACCAGCCGTCATTGTAGTACCATCAACCATCAGTGTTCTCAGTGCCACTAGCTGTTGCTACTTGTCTCCCTCCCCTCCCCTCCCTCCCCTTCCTCTTTTTTTCCCCCAGCTATCTTCGTCACCTCACTTATCAAGCCGCCCCGCTATCGACCTCAAACTCCTCCTCTCCTTCCTCCCTACCACATCTCCCCTTCTGTTTGTCCTCTTGTGTGTACTGTTAACGCCCCGTTTGGCCCTGTTTGCTGGCGTTGTTTGGGTTATTGACCTAACATTTGTCTCCGTGAAGCGCCTCCTTGATACGTGATCGGCCCCGTGCTGCGCTTTTTACCCTCTTCCTCCTGCTGCCGCCCTCTTTGTGCTGCCTCCCTCCCCTCCTGCTGTTCCCTGCTGTGGTTCCTGCTGTTCCCTGCTGTTATTTGGCTGTTACCCGCTGTGGTTCCTCTTGTTGTTATTGCTGTGTTTCCTGCTGTTATTTGGCTGTTCCCTATTGTGGTTCCTATTGTTCTCTGTTGTGGTTCCTGCTGTTGCCTGCTTGTTACCTGCTGTTTTTTAGTGCCCAATTTTGACTGTTCCTTGTGTTCCTCTTTTTCTTGTTGCCTGTTCTTTTTGTTTCTCCCGTTTTCTGCTGTGCTTCCTGCTGTGTCTTGTGCTATTACTGCTTGTGCCCAGCTGTGGCCTATATCCATGCCTGCTTACCTGACTACTGTTTCCTGTTGCTGTTCCCTGTTATAGCTTCTGTTGCTGCTGTACTGCTGTTATTGCTACTGCTGTTCTCACTGCTGTAAACGCTGGCCACCCCCACCACGTCGTGTCCCACACTTACTCTCTCTAACGTTGGTGATGGGGAGGAGGAGAAAGGGGAAGGAAGGTGGGGGGGGAGAAACAGGGACATATGTAGAAGAATGAAGAGAAAAGCTGCAAGAAATGTGATGATGAGGAGGAGGAGGAGTAAGAGAGGGAGGAGGAGCGGGAAGAGGAGATGGAGTGGGAGGAGTGGGGAGTGGAGAGCTGCTGGCCATGTTTACTAATGACAGGTGTTGGGGGAGGTTGAGGGGTGTAAATTACCCTTGTGTTCCTCCTGATGGTTCACACACCACATACACACATGCATACACACACACACACACACACACACACACACACACACACACACACACACACACACACACACACACACACACACACACACCCACGTAAACACCTAGAAAAGTGCAAAAGAGGGCATGCAAGATTATTCTCTCCTTCCTACTCCACATATCAAGAAGGCTCAACACACTGACCCTCTGACTCTCACTGACCATCACCACGACCTCATCTGCAAATTTGGTAAGAGTCACACCATCCTCGACACCGGCTCCTACTACCACCTGAGATCCCTTGTCCGAGAATTGCTGTTCGACACCACAACCGCATCCAGCCCATACGTGCACGAACTGATCGCTATAAGAACAGCCCAGTCCCAACCATTGTAGAAATTATCAATAACTTGTAATAAATCAGTGTATTCACTCCCAGTAAACACTACTCCTTGCACTGTCACTATGTTGAAATGAACTGTAGTTTGAGCTTTCCCATCTAGTTATTATATATCTTATTTGTATCACTTATGTTACTTGTATATTATTTGTAATTCGTAACCCATTCCCCAAATATGTAACTGTATATTTTCAGCCTTCTGGCTGCAAGCTCTTCAATAAACCGTTAATATTATTATTATATTATTATTACATACACATACACACACACACATACGCACACATACATACATCATCATCATCATCATCATTGTTCATCCATCATCTGCATCCACCTACACTTACATTCCTCCTCACCCAGCACCCTGCTCCTCACCCGGCACCTCGCCTCCCTCACCCGGCACCTCCCTCCTCACCCAGCACCTCCCTCCTCACCCAGCACCTCCCTCCCTCACCCAGCACCTCCCTCCGTCACCCAGCACCTCCCTCCTCACCCAGCACCTCCCTATCTCACCCAGCACCTCCTCCCTCACCCAGCACCTCCCTCCCTCACCCAGCACCTCCCTCCTCACCCAGCACCTCCCTCACCCAGCACCCCTCCCTCACCCAGCACCTCTCCCTCACCCAGCACCTCCCTCACCCAGCACCTCCCTCCTCACCCAGCACCTCCCTCCCTCACCCAGCACCTCCCTCCCTCACCCAGCACCTCCCTCCCTCACCCAGCACCTCCTCCCCTCACCCAGCACCTCCCTCCCTCACCCCAGCACCTCTCCTCACCCAGCACCTCCCTCCCTCACCCAGCACCTCCTCCTCACCCAGCACCTCCTCCGTCACCCAGCACCTCCTCCTCACCCAGCACCCTCCCTCACCCAGCACCTCCTCCCTACCCAGCACCTCCCTCCTCACCCAGCACCTCCCTCTCACCCAGCACCTCCCTCCTCACCCAGCACCTCCCTCCGTCACCCAGCACCTCCCTCCCCTCACCCAGCACCTCCCTCCTCACCCAGCACCTCCTCCTCACCCAGCACCTCCCTCCGTCACCCAGCATCTCCCTCCTCACCCAGCACCTCCCTCCCTCACCCAGCACCCTCCCTCCTCCAGCACCTCCCTCCCTCACCCAGCACCTCCCTCCCTCACCCAGCACCTCCTCCTCACCCAGCACCTCCCTCCGTCACCCAGCACCTCCCTCCTCACCCGCACCTCCTCACCCAGCACCTCCCTCACCCAGCACCTCCCTCCGTCACCCAGCACCTCCTCCTCACCCAGCACCTCCTCCTCACCCAGCACCTCCCTCCTCACCCAGCACCTCCCTCCCTCACCCAGCACCTCCCTCCCTCACCCAGCACTCCCTCCCTCACCCAGCACCTCCCTCCTCCCTCACCCAGCACCTCCCTCCCTCACCCAGCACCTCCCTCCCTCACCCAGCACCTCCCTCCCCACCCAGCACTCCTCCTCACCCAGCACCTCCCTCCCTCACCCAGCACCTCCCTCCCCACCCAGCACCTCCCTCCGTCACCCAGCACCTCCCTCCTCACCCAGCACCTCCCTCCCTCACCCAGCACCTCCTCCCTCACCCAGCACCTCCCTCCCTCACCCAGCACCTCCTCCCTCACCCAGCACCTCCCTCCCTCACCCAGCACCCCCTCCCTCACCCAGCACCTCCCTCCCTCCCTCACCCAGCACCTCCCTCCTCACCCAGCACCTCCTCCGTCACCCAGCACCTCCTCCTCACCCAGCACCTCCCTCCCTCACCCAGCACCTCCCTCCCTCACCCAGCACCTCCCTCCCTCACCCAGCACCTCCCCTCCTCACCCAGCACCTCCCTCCCTCACCCAGCACCTCCCTCCCTCACCCAGCACCTCCCTCCCTCACCCAGCACCTCCCTCCCTCACCCAGCACCTCCCTCCCCTCACCCAGCACCCTCCCTCCCTCACCCAGCACCTCCTCCTCACCCAGCACCTCCCTCCTCACCCAGCACCTCCCTCCTCACCCAGCACCTCCTCCCTCACCCAGCACCTCCCTCCTCACCCAGCACCTCCCTCCTCACCCAGCACCTCCCTCCCTCACCCAGCACCTCCCTCCCTCACCCAGCACCTCCCTCCTCACCCAGCACCTCCCTCCTCACCCAGCACCTCCCTCCCTCACTCCAGCACCTCCCTCCCTCACCCAGCACCTCCCTCCTCACACCCAGCACCTCCCTCCCTCCCTCACCCAGCACTCCTCCCTCACCCAGCACCTCCTCACCCAGCACCTCCCTCCTCACCCAGCACCTCCTCCTCACCCAGCACCTCCCCTCACCCAGCACCTCCTCCCTCACCCAGCACCTCCTCCCTCACCCAGCACCTCCTCACCCAGCACCTCCCTCACCCAGCACCTTCCGTCACCTCACCTCCCTCACTCAGCACCTCCCTCCCTCACCCAGCATCTCCCTCCGTCACCCAGCACCTCCCTCCTCACCATCACCTCTTCCTCACCCAGTACCTCCCTCCGTCACCCAGCACCTCCCTCCTCACCCAGCACCTCCCTCCGTCACCCAGCATCTCCTCTGTCACCCAGCACCTCCTCCCTCACCCAGACATCTCTCCTCACCCAGCACCTCCTCCGTCACCCAGCACCCTCCTCCGTCACCCAGCACTCCTTCACCCAGCACCTCCCTCCTCACCAGCACCCCTCCTCACCCAGCACCTCCTCCGTCACCCCACCCTCCGTCACCAGCACCTCCTTATCTCCAGCACCTCCTCCGTCACCCAGCACCTCCCCTCCCACCCAGCACCTCCCCCTTCCACCCAGCACCTCGCTCCTCACCCGGCACCTCAGCCCCTCACCCAACACCTCCCCTCACCAGCACCTCCCTCCTCCCTCCCTCACCCAGGCACCTCCCTCCTCACCCAGCACCTCCCTCACCCAGCCTCACCCAGCACCTCCCTCCCTCACCCAGCACCTCCCTCCCTCACCCAGCACCTCCCTCCCTCCCAATCACCCAGCACCCAGCACCTCCCTCACCCAGCACCTCCTCCCTCACCCAGCACCTCCCTCCCTCACCCAGCACCTCCCTCACCCAGCACCTCCTCCTCACCCCTCTCCTCACCCAGCCACCTCCCTCCTCACCCAGCACCTCTCTCCCTCCCACCTCCTCACCCAGCACCTCCCTCCCTCACCCAGCACCTCCCTCCCCACCCAGCACCTCCCTCCCCACCCACCCTCCCCTCCACCTCTGCCTCCTCTCTCCCTCACCTCAGCCCCCTCCCCACCCAGCACCTCCTTCACCCAGCATCTCCCTCCTTGGCACCAGCACCTCCCTCCCTCACCCAGCACCTCCTCCCTCACCCAGCACCTCCTCCTCACCCAGCACCTCCTCCCTCACCCCAGCACTTCCTCCCTCCCTCACCCAGCTCCCTCCTCACCCAGCACCTCCCTCCTCACCCAGCACCTCCCTCCCTCACCCAGCACTCCCTCCTCACCCACACCTCCCTCCCTCACCCAGCACCTCCCTCCCTCACCCAGCACCTCCCTCCTCACCCAGCACCTCCCCCTCACCCAGCACCTCCCTCCCTCACCCAGCACCTCCTCCCTCACCCAGCACCTCCTCCTCACCCAGCACCTCCCTCACCCAGCACCTCCCCTCACCCAGCTTCCTCCTCACCCAACTCACCCAGCACCTCCCTCCTCCTCACCAGCACCTCCCTCCCTCACCTTCCTCCTCCCTCACCCAGCACCTCCCTCCTCACCCCAGCTCCTCACCCAGCACCTCCCTCCCTCACCCCTTTTCCTCCCTCCTCACCTCCCAGCACTCTCAGACCTCCTCCGTCACCCCAGCACCTCCTCCTCACCCCCCACCTCCTCCACCCAGCTTCCTCCCTCCCTCACCCAGCACCCTCCTCCCAGCACCTCACCCAGCACCTCCTCCCTCACCCAGCACCTCCTCCTCCTCCCTCCCACCTCCCTCACCCAGCACCTCCCTCCCCTCACCCAGCACCCTCCCTCCCTCACCCAGCACCTCCTCCTCACCCAGCTCCTCCCTCACCCAGCACCTCCCTCCTCTTAGCACCTCCTCCCTCACCCAGCACCTCCCTCCCCTGCTTTTATCCCTCCCTCACCTTTCCTCACCCAGCACCTCCCTCCTCACCCAGCACCTCCCTCCCTCACCCAGCTTCCTCCCTCACCCAGCACCTCCCTCCCTCACCCAGCACCTCCCTCCCTCACCCAGTACCTCCTCCCTCCCTCCCTCCCAGCACCTCTCCCTCCTCACCCAGTACCTCCCTCCCTCCCCAACCTCCTCACCCAGCACCTCCCTCCCTCACTCCAGCCCTCCTCACCCAGCACCTCCCTCCCTCCCTCACCAGCACATCCTCCCTCACCCAGCACCTCCTCCTCTCACCCCTCACCCAGCACCTCCCTCACCTCTCCACACAGAGCCAATATTGAAGGTCGCATTATTTATCCCTCAGAGCTCCTGCTAATTTTGCTGTCATCACGCAGCAATTTGCAATTGTGTCTGTGTGTGTGTGTGTGTGTGTGTGTGTGTGTGTGTGTGTGTGTGTGTGTGTGTGTGAACTAGATCTCGTTCGACCCTCTTATCTCGCTCGCCCGGACTCTCAAACACACTTAAGTTCCTTTCATACGTTAATGTGATTTCGACTTAAGACCCTAGGTAGAGTCTCAGAGGTTCCTACGGTAATTTTTTTTTTCGTATGTGAGAATTTTCCTTTGTGATTCACTTAAGGCTCAGTAGACAGGTGGATTGTCAGAGCTTCTTATCATTAACTTACCTTCTCTAACTCTAACTCTAACTCTAACTTTTTAACGGAAGATAAGATGGATTTTCAAAGTTACGCCTCTTAAGTTTTTCTCCTAACTTGAGATATGATACGGAGCGTAACCTGCTTCAGTCACTTAAGTTATGATACGTATTGATCCATCCTCTACGGTACAGACTTCATAATATACCGTGTAAGAGAGAAGGAATAGTTACGGTAAAGTCTCTGTGTAGTTATGACGCCATTATTTTTTTTTCTACCTTAAGTTAACCAGTCTAAGATATTCTCACATAATGAAATAAGAGAAAAAAAAATGATCTTAGGAGTGTTTGAGAGTACGGGTGAGTGGGTCTTTACCGGCGGGATATAATTGCGGTGTCTTGCCTTCCATAATTAAGGTAAGTCACACAGTCTTGCCAGCCAGGTTAAACACGGCCGAGGGGAAGATTAATGATGGGGGTCTGTGTGTTCAGTCCAGGGAGGGTGAGGGCAGGTGAGGGTGAGGTGAAGAATGTGGTTAAGGGTGATGTGAAGGGTGTGGTGAAGGGAAGAGAGGTGAAGGGTGTGGTAAAGGTGAGTGAAGGAGGTGGGAAGGGGGTGAGGTGAAGGTTTGAGAAGGGGTGAGGTGAAGGAAGGTGAGGGGGTGTGAAAGTGTGAGATGAGTGAAGGTGTGGGTGAGGGGGTGAAGGTGAGGAGAGGTGAGGTGTGGTGAAGTGAGGTGTGGGTGAGGTGAGGGGGTGGGGTGAGGTGAGGTGAGGTGTGGGTGAGGCAGATCTGGGTACACAGAACATCATAACCACGATACAGTACAGGTTTATACAGCTATTCTTATACAGGGTACAGTGATCTGCCAAGGTCACAAATACAGGAATTAATACACGTTCTGTAATTTACTCTGAAATACAGCTAGGGTTATATTTTTCCACACTGTATTTAACTACAGGAACCACATGACCATTCAGCACCCCACTGGCACTGTTACCGTGGCTTTTCTCAGCCCTCCCCCCTCCCTCCCTCCTTTCCTCCCTCTCCTCCCTCTCCTCCCTCCCTCCTCCCTTCCTCCCTCCTCCCTCTCCCCTCGCCTCCTCCTCCTCCTCCTCCCCTCCTCCCCCCTCCCTCTCCCATCCCTCCTCCCTCCCTCTCCCTCCCCCTCCCTCTCTCCTCCCTCTCTCCCTCCCTTCCTCCCTCTCTCCCTCCCTTCCTCCCTCTCTTTGTTCCATATGTCTCTCTTTCTACTTCTTTATTTTCTCTTCTCTCTTCCCCTCTTCCTTTCCTTCCCTCCTTTCTTACTTTCCTCCTCTTCCTCTCTTCCTAACCCTCCTCTTCCCCCCTCCTTCCACTTGTCTCTACCCTTCCCCTATCTCTCATATCTCCCTCTCCTTCCTTCTTTGCTGTCTCCCCTCTGTTCTTATCGTCATCCCTCCTCCCCTTCTCCCCTCTTCCCGTCCTTCGTCTTTCCCTCCTTCCTCCCTCTGTTCCATCTACCTCCTTTCTTTCTACCCTCCCTCTCTCTCTCCCCCCACCTCCCCTCAGTGTGCCTCTCCCCTCCTCTCAGTGTGCCTCTCCCCTCAGTGTGCCTCTCCCCTCAGTGTGCCTCTCCCCTCAGTGTGCCTCTCCCCTCAGTGGACATATGGGCACACCATTCCTAGACGGCGGGTTGCTGCAAAGGGTTCTAGGGGGTGAGAGTGCTCTGTAGTAGTGCATATGTGTGTATGACTGTGTGTGTGTGTGTGTGTATAATGGTACGTGGGTATACAATGAGTGTGTGGGTGTTATGTGCGTGTGTGGGGGTGGTGTGGAAGGCCAGAAGTGTGGGTGTTTGAGTTTTTGTGCACATGTGGGGGTGTTTGTGTAGGCGGGGGTGGGCAGGGGAGGGCGGCAGATTCAGTGTGTGTACCAGGGGACAGATCACGTAGTTTGTGTTGCTCCACTTAATATTAGATTCCAGATTTAGATTTTTTGTAGAATTTTTCAGAATCTGATTTTTTTATTTTTCTGATTTATATTTTGGTCTTTTTTTTGTTTTCTGATTTTCCGATTATTATTTTTTTTTTTTAGATTTTTTTGTTATTGTTTTCGTTTTTCCGATTTGTGTCAGATTGTCCGATTTTTCCGTGTTTAGATATGTTTAGATTTTTCCGATATATACAGGTATTTATTATCACATAATTAAGACACGATTCACAAGTGAGTTTGTTTACATTGATCGAGATGCACACACACACACACACACACACACATTATGAGGTAGTGAGATATGATATATAGATAATTTTTAGCACAATAGTAAAATCTTGAACAATTGTGGGGCTGAGTTAGAGCACCTGTGTCATGAGGGGTGGTGAAGGGCGGTAATGAGGGGTGGCTATGAGTGAGGGTGAGGGCAGCTATGAGGTGGTGGTGGTGAGGCGGCTATGAGGTGGTGAGGTGCAGCTATGAGGAGTGGTGGTGAGGCAGCTATAAAGTGAGGTGGTGAGGGCAGCTAGGAGGTGGTGAGGTGGTGAGCGTATGAGGGGTGGTGGAGGAGGGTGGTGAGGGCAGCTATAAGGAGTGGTGGTGAGGGCGTCTAGGAGGGGGTGGTGAGGTGGTGAGAGGCTGCTATGAGGGTGAGGGCGGCTATGAGGTGGGGTGTAGGGGGTGGTGAGGTGCAGCTATGAGGTGGGGTGTAGAGGTGGTTATGAGGGTGGTGAGGTGCAGCTATGAGGTGGTGGTGAGGGCGGCTATGAGTGAGGTGGTGAGGAGGTGGTGAGGTGCAGCTATGAGTGGGGTGTGGGGGTGGTTATGAGGGTGGTGAGGTGCGGCTTTTGAGGTGGTGAGGGCAGCTATGGTGAGGCTGCTATGAGGTGGTGGTGCAGCTATAAGTGAGGTGGTGAGGGCAGCTATGAGGTGAGGTGGTGAGGGCGGCTATGAGGGGTGAGGTGGTGGTGCAGCTATGAGTGAGGTGGTGAGGGCGGCTATGAGTGGTGAGGTGGTGAGGCAGCTATGAGGTGAGGTGGTGAGGGCTGCTATGAGGGTGAGGTGGTGAGCAACTACAGCGAGGGTGAAGAAACTCCGGCATTATCATCATCCACCAGACAGCCGCCATCCATCTTTTACTACATTAACTCTCTGATACTTCCCCGACCCGCCGATAGATGACGCCACTTGCCACCCAAACAAACATTCCTTGATTTCGTCGGGGCGGAGAACCTCAATCCAGAGACCACGAACGTAAACTATTTTTGACTCTTACGACATCTGTCTCTATTTAAACCTTCATGTTGTTTGTAAGTCAATAAGAACCAGATAATAAACAACTAATAAGGACAAAAGGCGCCAATAGTCACCTCGAGGGAGATAATGGATAATGGGAGTCAATTTCTAAATGGGTGGGAGACGTTGTTGAGGGGAGAAGCTCGGCGGGCGCGATTTGTCATGACGGGTAATACAATTAGCGCCCTCTTTATGACGCCTTTCCATACACCAGTGACAAACACTAGCGGGGGGCTAAGTGGGCGGGCGGGGTGGGTGGGGAGAGAAGGTAGGATTTGTGGGTGGATATGAGGAGAGGGAGGTGTTGTGGGTGGGTGGGGAGGGTGGATTTTGTGGGTGGATGGGGAGGTGTTGTGGGTGGGTATGGGGGGATTGCTGGTGGGTGGGGGAGGGGGTGTGGGTGTGTATGGCAGGGGATCATGTTGTGGGTGGGGGAGGTGGTAACATTTAGAGGAGAGTTCCTCGTATCCGCAAATATTAATATAGTTATCAATTAAAACATCTTTATGAACAAGACCAAGAGATTACAAAACATTTTATCAAGAAACACACACACACACAAACACACACACACACACACACACACACACACACACACACACACACACACACACACACAGACTTCTTTTTTTCGGTCCAATCCAAATGAGAAGTTCGCCTATTAAGCTTATTTACAATCAGTCTCCTGGTTGACGCCATTGTGGGCTGTCAACACAATGCTTTCTAGACAATTACAAGAATCCGTCTTACGCGGTTCGTGAGACAACGCGGTAAAGCAATACTCCATTTTTTCCAAAGCGTATTCTTCTTGCCGTCCTCTTTTATACCTTATCTGAAAGGACTTTTTTTCTGGATTGGAGGGAGGGTTGGGTTGGGTGGGTGGCGGAGATGAACGGAGGTCCGCCATTGGTTGCCCAATTCCCAGGTTCCCGCCTGAAGACTGAGATCGATTCGCTTTTGTTCCCCCGGCAGGTGAACAAAACCGTCTCCAAACAAAGGAATATCAGTGGGGACGAATTTTCCCCGTCTTGTGTATATATCTAGTTTTGTTTTCGATTATTGGCCCGAGAGCTTATTTCCTCCTTATTAATCTTTTTCTCTTTGTGTCTTTCCTTTGGCTTTGTCGTGTTTACAGATGCTCATTTGCGGCACCTACTTTGAATTCATCTCAGGAAATCGTCTTCAAAAGGCCTCCCGGACGGCGATAATTATTACGCGTTATTGTGTCGAGAGTTCACAAAAAATTTCCTCCTTTCGTCCATAAAACGCGAGATAGATGGCTTTGTTACCTCCCGAGCCTTGATAGAGCCTGCACACACACACACACACACACACACACACACACACACACACACACACACACACACAGGCATCTATAATTTTTAAAATATGACAAACATTTAAGCTTTTGTCTTGAGAATTGTTTGTGTGTGTGTGTGTGTGTGTGTCTTACCTACACACAACGAGGCACTGGCTTATCTTATAACAAGCTATATACAGTATATATATATATATATATATATACACACAACAACGAACGAGGAAACGAAAGGGTTTTATTTTTTTGGTCTTGGTTCTCGGGTAACAGTGAGGAGACTCCTAAAAGCGCTCTTACGTCTTTCTCAGCCAGAACAAACTCGCTCTTTCTAACTTTATTTTCAAATATTCATGAGTCAATCTTCACGCTGCTCTGAGCTGGGCAAGGATAGTGGGTGGGGTGGGTGCTTGTTGCTGCTTGAGGGGAAGGGAGGAGAGAGGAAGGAGAAGAGGGAAGGGAGGAGAGAGACAGGGGGAGGTGAGGGGTGGATGGGAGGAGAGGGGGAGGGAGGGGAAGAGGAGGAGGGAAGGGAGAGAGGGGGGAGGTAGGGAGGGGACGGAGTGGGGGAGGTGAATTCGCCCGACTGTTTGGTGCTCTAGGTTCGGTTGGGTTGGGTTGGGACCATAGCTTCTGGGGTAGGACCATGCTTAGGACCACAGCTTCTAGGCTGGGACCAAGGTTGGGACCACAGCTTCTAGGCTAGGACCAAGGTTAGGACCATGCTTAGGACCACAACTTCTGGTCTGGGACCAAGGTTGGGACCATGCTTGGGACCACAGCTTCTGGGCTAGGACCAGGTTAGACCACAGCTTCTGGGCTAGGACCAAGGTTGGGACCATGCTTGGGACCACAACTTCTGGTCTGGGACCAAGGTTGGGACCATGCTTGGGACCACAGCTTCTGGGCTAGGACCAAGGTTGGGACCACAGCTTCTAGGCTGGACCAAGGTTAGACCATGCTTGGGACCACAACTTCTGGGCTGGGACCAAGGTTAGGACCACAACTTCAGGCTGGGACCAAGGTTAGGACCACAGCTGGTGGGTCACATCTGGGTAGGACGCCTGACCGGTCACGGCTAGGGGGTGGGGTGTAAGACCAACTCCTTCAGGGCTGCCATCACTATCACCACCACCAGACCCAACACTTCACCACCACACCAGACCCAACACTATCACCACCAACACCAGACCCAACACTATCACCACCACACCAGACCCAACACTAACACCACCAACACCAGACCCAACACTATCACCACACACCAGACCCAACACCAACACCACCAACACCAGACCCAACACTATCACCACCACCCAGACCCAACACTAACACCACCAACACCAGACCCAACACTATCACCACCACACCAGACCCAACACTATCACCACCACCAGACCCAACACTATCACCACCAACACCAGACCCAACACTATCACCACCACACCAGACCCAACACTAACACCACCAACACCAGACCCAACACTATCCCCACACACCAGACCCAACACTAACACCACCAACACCAGACCCAACACTATCACCACCACACCAGACCCAACACAACACCACCACCAACACCAGACCCAACACTATCACCACCACACCAGACCCAACACTATCACCACCAACACCAGACCCAACACTATCACCAACACCAGACCCAACACTAACACCACAACACCAGACCCAACACTATCACCACCACACCAGACCAACACTAACACCACCAACACAGACCCAACACTAACACCACAACACCAGACCCAACACTATCACCACCACACCAGACCCAACACTATCACCACCACACCAGACCCACACTAACACCACCAACACCAGACCCAACACTAACACCACCAACACCAGACCCAACACTATCACCACCACACCAGACCCAACACTAACACCACCAACACCAGACCCAACACTAACACCACCAACACCAGACCCAACACTATCACCACCACCAGACCCAACACTAACACCACCAACACAGACCCAACACTATCACCACCACCACACCAGACCCAACACTAACACCACCAACACCAGACCCAACACTAACACCACCAACACCAGACCCAACACTATCACCACCACACCAGACCCAACACTAACACCACCAACACCAGACCCAACACTATCACCACCACACCAGACCCAACACCAACACCACCAACACCAGACCCAACTATCACCACCACACCAGACCCAACACTAACACCACCAACACCAGACCCAACACTATCACCACCACACCAGACCCAACACTAACACCACCAACACCAGACCCAACACTATCACCACCACACCAGACCCAACACTATCACCACCACACCAGACCCAACACTATCACCACCACACCAGACCCAACACTATCACCACACCAGAACATATCACCCACACACAAGACCCAACACTATCACCACACACCAGACCCAACACTATCACCACCACACCAGACCCAACACTATCACCACCACACCAGACCCAACACTATCACCACCACACCGGACCAACATATCACCACCACACCAGACCCAACACTATCACCACCACACCAGACCCAACACTATCACCACCAACACAGACCCATCACTAACACCACCACACCAGACCCAACACTAACACCCACACCAGACCCAACACTATCACCACCACACCAGACCCATCACTAACACCACCACACCAGACCCAACACTATCACCACCAACACCAGACCCATCACTAACACCACCACACCAGACCCAACACTATCACCACCACACCAGACCCATCACTAACACCACCACCAGACCCAATCTCACCACCAACACCAGACCCATCACTAACACCACCACACCAGACCCAACACTATCACCACCAACACCAGACCCAACACTAACACCACCAACACCAGACCCAACACTATCACCACCAACACCAGACCCATCACTAACACCACCACACCAGACCCAACACTATCACCACCACACCAGACCCATCACTAACACCACCACACCAGACCTTCACCAACACCAGCCATCACTAACACCACCACCCAGGCCAACACTATCACCACCAACACCAGACCCAACACTATCACCACCACCAGACCAACATAACTACCAACACCAGACCCAACACTATCACCACCAACACCAGACCCAACACTATCACCACCAACACCAGACACACTATCACCACCAACACCAGACCCAACACTATCACCACCACCAGACCCAACACTATCTACCACCAGACCTACTCAACACCAGACCCAACACTATCACCACCACACCAGACCCAACACTATCACCACCAACACCAGACCCAACACTATCACCACCACCCAGAGACCCTAACTAACACCACCAACACCAGACCCAACACTATCACCACCAACACCAGACCCAACACTATCACCACCACACCAGACCCAACACTATCACCACCAACACCAGACCAACACTATCACCACCAACACCAGACAACTATCACCACCACACCAGACCCAACACTAACACCACCAACACCAGACCCAACACTATCACCACCAACACCAGACAACACTATCACCACCAACACCAGACCCAACACTATCAACCAACACCAGACCCAACACTATCACCACCACACCAGACCCAACACTATCACCACACCACACCAGACCCAACACTATCACCAACACCAGACCCAACACTATCACCACCACACCAGACCCAACACTATCACCACCAACACCAGACCCAACACTATCACCACCACACCAGACCCAGCACTAACACCACCAACACCAGACCCAACACTATACCACCAACACCAGACCCAACTCTATATGGCTCTGGGGTGTGAAGATCCTTACGCAGCTTTTACTCCAGCTCCTCAAATCCGATCAAGATCAACAGGAAAGTTGTTCTGTATCCGCCGACTCGTGTGTAAAGAGTCCTTCCTCAGCACCAGAAGGATATACCAGGGTCTTCCTTCTCCCCCCTTCCTTCCTCCTCCTCTCGCACCACCAGCACCAGCAGTCGCCTCAGCACTCGTTCTCCCTCAGTGACCGTAACAATAGCCTGTAGGAGGGTACTGGTGGCTTATATACCCCAGGAGTTGATGTGGCGGTCACTCACTACCTCCCATCTCACCTTTTACATACAGCACAGGACGTTTAGAAATATACACACAGCTTTACAGGTTTTTGTAGAGAAGGCGTGAATGTTTTACTATAGCAATATTATCCTCGCTTGTGTTGTTACCTCACATAACTAGTGAGGGCAGTGTTCATGTTATATATTATACAAGCATTGACACCATCTCCACCAAACTCTCTTAAGTACTGTCTATGGAATTTTGTGCGAATGTACTGTATGTATGTATGTACGTATGTATGCGTATGTATGTATGTACGTATGTATGTATGTGTAAGTCTGGCTATACAGGAATACTTGGAAAATACAGATAGTTTTTGTATATTTTGTCTTCATTAAACTATAGTCTGTTCACTATGTAAATACACTCGGCCCCGCCCACCAATATGACGTGTGGTTTTCTTATTGGATAATGTGGCAGGAAATATTAGTTAGTGTACAGCACTTCATTAACTGACCAATCACAAGGCAAGACGAGAGAAAGAGGGCGGGGCAATTTGCCGTTTCTATAATAAACAGACTATAATGTGTGTCAAGTAAGGGAGATTATTACTAACCTAACCTAACCTAACCTAACCTAACCTACCCAGCAGTGCAGTATTGTGAGACTGGATTTTAACGGATTGGTAGATTGAGTTTCAGTGTAATGGTTGTCCTGTGCAGTTGGCGAGTTGTCCGGTCTTCTTGGGTTACTCTGATACTGGCTCATAGACAGCTTCTATAACCTCAACAAAACCTTGGTGATCTTATTGTTGTTGTTTTTGTTATTGTTGTTATTGTTGTTGTTATTATTTTTGTTATTATTGTGGTTTTGTTTTATTTTTGTTATTGTTATTTTTTTTTATTTTTATTATTATTGTTGTTTTTGTTTTTATTTTTGTTATTATTGTTGTTGTTATTGTCGTTGTTGTAGAAGATATATTATTATTATTATTATTATTATTATTATTATTATTATTATTATTATTATTATTATTATTATCATTATTATTATTATTATCATTATTATTATTATCATTATTATTATTATTTTATTGGTGTCGTTATTGTTGTTGTTGTTGTCGTTATTGTTGTCGTTATTGTTGTTGTTGTTGTTGTTGTCGTTATTGTTGTTATTGTTGGTGTTGCTATTATTGTTGTCGTTATTGTTGTTGTTGTTGTTGTTGTCGTTATTGTTGTTATTGTTGTCGTTATTGTTGTTGTTATGTTGTTGTTGTTGTTGTTGTTGTTATTGTTGTATGAGTGTGTTTTCTCTTCAACAGGTGAGTGTTGTCGTTGGGTTCTTAACGGTAGGAGGTGTTGACTCTAGGCGTCCACCAACCACATTTTAGTATTTAGTTCAGTGACCTTCCTCGTTGCCTTTCCTCCCCAGTACCTTTCTTCAGGCCCCTTCACTGCTCTTCCTATCCCGCAGTGCTTCTTCAGGGCCCTTTCGTCTTCCTCCCCCCCAGTGCCTTTCTTCAGGCCCCTTCACTTTCCTTCCTCCCCCAGTGCCCTTCTTCAGGCCCCTTCACTGCCTTCCTACCCCCAGAGCTCAGGCTCCTTCACCGTCTTCCCTCCCCCCAGCCCCTTCTTCAGGCCCTTCACTGCTCTTCCTACCCCCCAGCACCCTTCTTCAGGCCCCTTCACCGCCTTCCAATCCCCCAGTACCTTCTTCAGCCCTTCACTGCTTTCCTACTCCCCAGTACCCCTTCTTCAGGCTTCACTGCCTTCCTTACCCCCCAGTACTCTTCAGGCCCCTTCACTGCCTTCCTACCCCCAGCACTTTTTCAGGCCCCTTCACCTTCCTATCCCAGTACCCTTCTTCAGGCCCCTTCACTGCCTTCCTACCCCCCCCCCAGCTTTCAGGCCCCTTCACCCCTTCCTACTCCCAGCACCCTTCTTCAGGGCCCCTTCACTGCCTTCCCACCCCCCAGTACCCTTCTTCAGGCCCCTTCACTGCTCCTCTCCTACCCCCAGTACCCTTCTTCAGGCCCTTCCTATATCCCCCAGTACCTTCTTTCAGCCCCTTCACTGCCTTCCCACTCCCCTGCACCTTCTTCAGGCCCCCTTCACGCCTTCCTACCCCCAGCACTCTCTTCAGGCCCCCTTCACTGCCTTCCTACCCCCAGTGTCCTTCTTCAGGCCCTTCACTGCCCTACCCCCCCAGTACCCTTCTTCAGGCCCTTCACTGCCTTCCTACCCCCAGCACCTTCTTCAGGCCCCTTCACTGCTCTCCTACCCCCAGTGCCCTTCTTCAGGCCCTTCACTGTTTTCTCCTACCCCCCCAGCACTTTCTTCAGGCTCCTCCCACCAGGTCACAACACCGGTCACCTCTGCTCCAGCACCTGTTAACTCTCCCTCCACACGAGGGCGACCCATGCTGCCTCAACCACAGCCTGGGTGACTCATTGCCACCAACCCTCAGCGACCAACTCGAACTTAACCTGAAACACTAACTAAACCAAATGAACAAACGAAGCCTCAAAGTTGCACTGTCCTGACATGTGTGTGTGTGTGTGTGTATAATTAATCTAAGCTATAATGTTCATACTAAAATTAGTATAAAAAAAATCTACCTTGTTAATATATGACTAATGGTATGACGGAGTGCAATTAACATACGCTATATTATCTTTATTAAATATATGAAAAGTTTATGATGTAAGATAACCAGCTTAATATATGTTAAGTTGTTGGTTTAACGTGTTGAGGGGTGAAGGGGGCATGTGGAGAGACAAGGGGTGAAGGAGGGGTAGGTAGGGAGGGGTGTGAGAGTACGTGGAGAGACAAGGGGTGAAGGAGGTAGGGTGGAGGGGGGTGAGGTGGGGGTGAGGTAGTAAGAGACAAGGGGGTGAAGGAGGTAGGTGGGGGAGTGAGAGGTGAGGGGGTGGAGGTAGTTCCGTGGAGAGACAAGGGGTGGAAGGAGGGTAGGTGGGGAGGGGTGAGGTGGGGGGGTGAGGTAGTACGTGGAGAGACAAGGGGGGTGAAGGAGGGTTGGTGAGAGGGGAGGGAGGTGGGGTGAGGTAGATGAGAGACAAGGGGGTGAAGGAGGGTAGGGAGGGGGTGAGGCAGTACGTGGAGAGACAAGGGGGTGAAGGAGGGTAGGTGGGGAGGGGAGGAGGTGGGGTGAGGTAGTACGAGAGACAAGGGGGTGAAGGGGGCTGGTAGGGAGGGGGTGAGGTGTGGGGTGAGGTAGTACGGGAGAGACAAGGGGGTGAAGGAGGGCTGGTAGGGAGGGGGTGAGGTGTGGGGGAGGTAGTGTGGAGGAGACAAGGTGAAGGAGGCTGGGTAGGGAGGGAGGGGTGGGAGGTAGAGAGAAGGAGTGAAGGAGGGAGGGGGGGTGAGGTGGGGTGAGGTAGTAGTGGAGAGACAAGGGGGTGAAGGAGGAGAGGGAGGGGGTGAGGTGTGGGGTGGGGAGGTGGGGTACGTGGAGACAAGGGTGAAGGATGGGTAGGTAGGGGGAGGAGGTGGGGTGGAGGTAGTACGTGGAGACAAGGTGAGGAGGGTAGGTAGGAGGGGGGTGAGGTGTGGGGTGAGGTAGAGTGGAGAGATCAAGGGGAAGGAGTAGGTAGGGGAGGAGGGGTGAGGTAGCAATGAGAGACAAGGGGGTGAAGGAGGTAGTGGGAGGGGAGTGGAGGTGGGGGGTGAGGTAGCATGTGAGAGACAAGGGGGATGAGGCAGGGAGGGGAGGGGGAGGTAGCATGGAGAGACAAGGGGTGAAGGAGGGTAGGTGAGGGGGAGGTGAGGGGTGAGGTGAGGGGTGAGGTAGTACGGAGAGACAAGGGGTGAAGGAGTGGTGGTGGGGAGGGGAGGGGTGAGGGATGGGAGACAAGGGGGAAGGAGGGTTGTAGGGGGGGGGTGAGGGGTGAGGTAGTACGTGGAGACAAGGGGTGAAGGAGGTTGGTAGGGGAGGGGGGGGTGAGGTAGCATGGGAGAGACAAGGGGGTGAAGGAGGGGAGGGGAGTGAGGTGTGGGGGTGAGGTAGGCATGTGGAGAGACAAGAAGGGAGGGCAGGGGAGGGGGAGGAGGTGGGGGGTGAGGTGGCATGGAGAGACAAGGGGTGAAGGAGGGTTGAGGGGAGGGGAGGAGGTGTGGGGGGAGGTAGCATGGAGAGACAAGGGGAAGGAGGGTAGGTGGGGAGGGGGGAGTGAGGTGGGGTGAGGTAGTACGTGAGAGACAGGTGAAGGAGGGTTAGGAGGGGGGTGAGGTGTGGGGGGAGGTAGTACGTGGAGAGACAAGGGGTGAAGGAGGGTAGGGAGGGGTGAGGCATGTGGAGAGACAAGGGGTGAAGGAGGGTAGGTGGGGAGGGGGTGAGGTGAGGGGGTGAGGTAGTATGGAGAGACGGATGATGGGGTGAAGGAAGGTAGGTGGAGGGTGAGGTGGAGGCGTGGCACGTGAGAGAGAAGGGTGAAGGAGTGGTAGGAGGAGGTGAGTGTGGATGTAGCATGGAGAGAAACAAGGATGATGGCAGGGTAGTAGTGTTGAGGTGTGATGAGAGGTATGATGGAGATAATGAGAGGTGGTAGGTGATGGAGTGTAGCACGTGAGATAAATGAGGGAGAGGTGGATGAGGTGAGTATGGAGCAGGAAGGTGGGAGGGTGAGTGAGTGTAGCAATGGGAGACAAGGGGTGAAGGAGGGTAGGTAGGAGGGGGGGAGGTGTGGGGGGGAGGTAGCACGTGGAGACAAGGAAGGAGGTAGGTAGGGTGGGGGAGGGGGTGAGGTGGGTGGGGGGTGAGGTAGTACTGGAGAGACAAAGGGGTAGGAGGGTAGGTAGGGAGGGGGAGGTGAGGGTGAGTAGTACGTGGAGAGACAAGGGGTGAAGGAGGAGTAGGAGGGGGTGGAGGTGTGGGGGTGAGGTAGCACGTGGAGAGACAAGGGGTGAAGGAGTGGTAGGGAGGGGGGTGAGGTGGGTGAGGTAGACGGAGAGACAAGGGGTGAAGGAGGGTAGGTGGGGAGGGGGTGAGGTGGGAGGGGTGAGGTAGTACGTGGAGAGACAAAGGGGTGAAGGAGGGTAGGTAGGGAGGGGTGAGGTGAGGGGTGAGGTAGCACGTGGAGAGACAAGGGGGTGAAGGGAGGGTTGGTAGGGAGGGGTGAGGTGGGTAGGCATGGAGACAAGGGGTGAAGGAGGAGGTAGGAGGGGGTGAGGTGTGGGGTGAGGTAGCATGGAGAGAATGGGTGGTAGGAGGTGAGGTGAGGGGTGAGGTGTACGTGGAGAGACAGGGGTGAAGGAGGGTAGGTAGGGAGGGGGTGGAGGTAGCATGGAGAGACAAGGGGTGAAGGAGGTAGGTAGGGGAGGGGTGAGGTGGGGTGAGGTAGTACGTGGAGAGACAAGGGGTGAAGGAGGGTAGGTAGGGAGGTGAGGTGGGGGTGAGGTAGTACGTGGAGAGACAAAGGGGTGAAGGAGGGTGGTGGGAGGGGGTGAGGTGTGGGGTAGAGGCATGTGGAGAGACAAGGGGTGAAGGAGGGTAGGTAGGGAGGGGTGAAGGAGGTGGTGGGGAGGGGGTGAGGTGAGGGGTGAGGTAGCATGGAGAGACAAGGGGTGAAGGAGGGTAGGTAGGAGGGGTGAGGTGAGGGGTGAGGTAGTACGTGGAGAGACAAGGGGTGAAGGAGAGTAGAGGGGTGAGTAGTACGTGGAGAGACATTGGGTGAAGGAGGGAGGTGGAGGGGGAGGTGGGGTGAGGTAGTACGTGGAGAGACAAGGGGTGAAGGAGGGTAGGTAGAGGGGGTGAGGTGGGGTGAGGTAGTACGGAGAGACAAAGGTGAAGGAGGTAGGAGGGGTGAGGTGAGGGGTGAGGTAGTACGTGGAGAGCAAGGGGTGAAGGAGGGTAGGAGGGGGTGAGGTGGGGGTGAGGTAGTACGTGGAGAGACAAGGGGTGAAGGAGGGTAGTAGGGAGGGGGGTGAGGTGTGGGGTGTGAGGTAGCACGTGGAGAGACAAGGGGTGAAGGAGGTAGGTAGGGAGTGTGAGGTGGGGGTGAGGTAGCACGTGAGAGACAAAGGGGTGAAGGAGGGTAGGTGAGGGGGTGAGGTGAGGGGTGAGGTAGCACGTGGAGAGACAAGGGGTGAAGGAGAGTAGGTAGGAGGGGGTGAGGGGTGAGGTAGCATGTGAGAGACAAGGGGTGAAGGAGGGTAGGTAGGGAGGGTGAGGTGTGGTGAGGTAGTACGTGGAGACAAGGGGTGAAGGAGGTAGGAGGTGAGTGAGGTGTGGGGGTGAGGTAGTACGGGAGAGACAAGGTGAAGGAGGGTAGGTAGGGAGGTGAGGGGGTGAGGTAGCATGGAGAGACAAGGGGTGAAGGAGGGTAGGTAGGAGGGGTGAGGTGAGGGGTGAGGTAGTACGTGGAGAGACAAGGGGAAGGAGGGTAGGGGAGGGGGTGAGGTGTGGGGTGAGGTAGTACGTGGAGAGACAAGGGGAAGGAGGCAGGTGGGGAGGGGTGAGGTGAGGGGTGAGGTAGTAATGTGGAGAGACAAGGTATGAGGTAGGTGGGAGGGGTGAGGTGTGGGGGTGAGGTAGCATGGAGAGACAAGGGGTGAAGGAGGGTAGGGGAGGGGTGAGGTGAGGTAGGTGGAGAGACAAGGGGTGAAGGAGGTAGGTAGGGAGGGGGTGTGAGGTGGGGTGAGGTAGCATGTGGAGAGACAGGGGTGAAGGAGGGTAGGTGGGAGGGGTGAGGTGAGGGGTGAGGTAGTACGTGGAGAGACAAGGGGTGAAGGAGGGTAGGTGGGGAGGGGTGAGGTGAGGGGTGAGGTAGCAATGGGAGACAAGGGGTGAAGGAGGGTAGGTAGGAGGGGTGAGGTAGTACGTGGAGAGACAAGGGGTGAAGGAGGTAGGTAGGAGGGGGTGAGGTAGTACGGAGAGAGTACTCTGTTGTGTTTCTGTACTGTTGGGGTTAGAGGAGGAGGACATGGAGGACGAGGAGGTGATGGAGGAGGAGGGGTGATGGAGGAGGAGGAGGAGGGGTGATGGAGGAGGGGTGATGGAGGAGGAGGTGATGGTGAGGGGGAAGGGTAAGGCAAAGAAGAGGTTGAAGAAGATGGTGGATGGAGGACAGGGAGGGAGAGAAGGACAGAAAGAGAAACGGAGAGAAGAGGAGATGATGATGAGGAGGTGAGGGAGGAGGAGGTCATGGTAGGGGAGGAGTAGGTCATGGTAGGGAGGGGGGGGTGGGAGGAGTAGGTCATGGTAGGGGAGGAGTAGGTCAGTAGGAGGAGAATGGTAGGGGGGAGTAGGTCATGCAGGATCATGGTAGGGAGAAGGTGGTACAGGATCATGGTTGGGGTGAGAAATGCGGCAGGGAAGAAGGAGGTCACACAGCGGCCTCACCATTAGACAATACATTAATTAATTTCTTCTCTGTAGTGAAGACAAAAAATAGGATGTTTTATATACTAATATCCTGTACTAATAATGTACTCTACTGTTTTATAGAGACAGTATATACCTGCTTACTGTGGGTAGTTCGCTCAATGATGAGTAATGTGTGTGTGTGTGTGTGTGTATCTTTGTGAATGTCTTTGTGTATTTGTTTGTACACTGTGGTGTATTGGTTAGTATGATCGCCTCGCAAAGGGGTGGACCCTGGTTCGATCCCCGGGCAGGGTGAAACTATGGGCAAGTTTCTTTACGCCATTTGCCTCTGTCTACCCAGCAGTAATTGGGGACCTGGATATAACTGATTTGGATCGTGTTCCGGGAATGGTTAGCCAATGCAGTTGGCGAGTTGTCCGGTCTTCTCGGACTATTCCTGACACTGGGTCATGCAGCTCGTTAACTCAGGGTGTGGTTGTTGCATTACTTACCCTCTTTCTCAAAGAAGACAAAAAGGCTGTTTTATATACTACTTATCCTGTACTAGTAATGCACTCTCTACTGTTTTATGAGACAGTATATACCAAGCCATTGTGGGTAGTTCGTTCAATGATGAGTAATGTGTGTGTGTGTGTGTATCTTGTGAATGTCTTGTGTATTTGCTCGTACACTGTGGGTGGCTGTTAGTATGACGTTTCTGCAAAGGGGACCTTTGAGCCTGGATCTCGGGCAGGGTGAAACTATGGGCAAAAGCTTTTTACGCTATTTGCCCTGCTCACCCAGCAGTACTGTGACCTGGATACAACTGATTTCAGGATCGTGTTCCGGCAATGGTTAGCCAGTGCAGTTGGCGAGTTGGGTCCGGTCTTCTTGGACGATTCCTGACACTGGGATCATGCAGCCTGTTAACTCAGGGTGTGGTTGTTGTGTTATAACAGCTTGCCACCTTTAAACACTGGGTCATGCAACCTGTTAACTTAGGTGTGGTTGTTGTGTTATGACAAGCTTTTACACCTTAAACACTGGGTCATGCAACTCGTTAAATTAGGGTGTGGTTGTTGTGTTGGCGACAGCTTACACTCCTAAACACTGGGTCATGCAACCTGTTATTCTTAGGGCAGTGTGGTTGTTGTGTTGGTGACATCTTTACACCCAAACACTGGCCGCGCAACCCCGTTATAGGGGTGTGGTTGTTGTGTTGGCGACAGCTTACACCTTAAACACTGGGTCATGTAACTCAAGCACTTAGTGTGTGGTTAATGTGTTGGCGACAGCTTTCTACACCTTAAAACACTGAGTCATGCAACCTGTTAACTTAGGTGTGGTTGTTGTGTTGGCGAATAGCTTGCCAATTCCCAAACACTGGGTCATGCAACTGTTATTCAGGGTGTGGTTGTTGTGTTGGTAACAGCTTTACACCCAAACACTGGGTCATGCAACTCGTTAACTTAGGTAAGGAGAAGGCGACAGCTTAACTCAAACACTGGCTCAAGTGCAAATTCCCTGTTATCTAGGTGGTGGTTGTTGAAGCTGGTGACAGCTTTACACCTAAACACTGGGTCATGCAACTCGTTATCTTAGGGTGGTTGTTGTGTTGGTGACATCTTCACACTCCTAAACACTGGGTCATGCAACTCGTTATCTTAGGTGTGCTGTTGTGTTGGCGACAGCTTCACACCTTTAAACACTGGGTCATGTAACTCGTTAACTTAGGTGGTTGCTGTTGTGCTGGCGACAGCCTTACACTCCAAAACACTGAGTCATGCAACCTGTTAACTTAGGTGTGGTTGTTGTGTTGGCGACAGCCACACCCAAACACTGGGTCATGCAACTCGTTATCTTAGGGTGTGGTTGTTGTGTTGGTAACAGCCACCCAAACACTGGGTCATGTGCAACTCGTTAACTTAGGTGGTTGTTGTGTTGGCGACAGCCACACTCAAACACTGGCCGCGCAACCTGTTATCTTAGGGTGTGGTTAAGCAAGTTGGTGACAAAGCCAAGCAATTTCAAACACTGGGTCATGCAACTCAAGTTAACTTAGGGTGTGGTTAAGTGTTGGCGACAGCTTTACACCTTAAAACACTGGTCATGCAACTCGTTATCTTAGGGTGTGGTTGTTGTGTTGGCGACAGCCACATCCAAACACTGGGTCATGCACCGTTATTTTAGGTGTGGTTGTGTTGGTGAAGGCTTTGCCAATTTTAAACACTGGGTCATGCAGCTCGTTAACTTAAGGTGTGGTTGTTGTGTTGGCGACAGCCACACCCAAACACTGGGTCATGCAACTCACAATCCTAGGGGTGTGGTTGTTGTGTTGGTATGCTTCTGCCACCCAAACACTGGGTCATGCAACTCGTTATCTTAGGGTGTGGTTGTTGTGTTGGCGACAGCTTGCCACCTTAAAACACTGGGTCATGCAACCGTTAACTTAGGTGTGGTTGTTGTGTTGGTGACATCTTTGCCACCATAAACACTGACTGGGCGCAGCTTCGTTAACTTAGGGTGTGGTTGTTGTGTTGGTAAATAGCCTTTCACACCCAAACACTGGGTCATGCAAACTCGTTAGTCTTATAGGGTGTGGTTGTTGTGTTGGCGACAGCTTCTACACCTAAACACTGGGTCATGCAACTCGTTAACTTAGGTGGTTGTTGTGTTGGTGACATCTACACCATAAAAACACTCGATCATGGTGCCGTTAACTTAGGGTGCGGTTGTTGTGTTGGTAACAGCTTAAGCACTCAAACACTGGGTCATGCAACTCGTTATTCAGGTGGTTGTTGTTGTAGGTAACAGTCACACCTTAAACACTGGGTCACCGCGCAACCGTTAACTTAGGTGTGTCGTTGCGTGTTGGCGACAGCCACACCTTAAACACTGGGTCATGCAACCGTTATCTTAGGTGTGGTTGTTGTTTTTGCGACAGCCACACCCTAAACACTGGGTCATGCAACTCGTTAACTTAGGGTGTGGTTAAGGTGTTGGCGACAGCTTGCCAATTCCAAACACTGGGTCATGCAACTCGTTATCTTAGGGTGTGGTTGTTGTGTTGGTGACAGCTTGCCACCCTAAACACTGGGTCATGCAACCTGGCACCCTAGGTGTGATGGCTGGTGTTGGCGACAGCCACACTTAAACACTGGTCGCGCAGCTGTTAACTCAGGGTGTGGTTAGTTGTGTTGGCGACAAAGCCACACTCCAAACACTGGGTCAAGTGCAGCCTGGGCAGCCAATTCTCAGGGTGTGTTGCTGTGTTGGCGACAGCTTACACTCCAAACACTGGGTCATGCAACTCGTTAACTTAGGGTGTGGTTATTGTGTTGCGACAGCTTTGCCACCTTAAACACACTGGGTCATGCAACCTGTTATTCAGGGTGTGGTTGCTGTGTTGGCGACAGCCTGGCCAATTCCAAAAACACTGGGTCATGCAACTGTTATCTTAGGGTGTAGGTGTTGTGTTGGTGACAGCTTACACCCAAAACACTGGGTCATGCAGCTGTTAACTTAAGGTGTGGTTGTTGTGTTGGCGACAGCCACAATTTTTAAACACTGGGTCATGCAATCTCGTTAACTTAGGGTGGTTGTGTTGGAGGACAGCTTTACACTCAAACACTGGGTCAAGTGCAACTCGTTATCTTAGGGTGTGGTTGTTGTGTTGGTGACATCTTCACAATTACAAAACACTGGGTCATGCAGCTGTTAACTTAGGGTGTGGTTATGTGTTGGCGACAGCTTTGGCCACCCAAACACTGGGTCATGCAACTCGTTATCGGGGTGGTTGTTGTTTGCGACAGCTTCTACACCCAAAAACACTGGGTCATGCAACCTGTTAACTTAGGTGTGGTTGTTGTGTTACACAGCTTCTACACCCAAACACTGGGTCATGCAACCTGTTATTCAGGGGTGTGGTTGTTGTGTTGGTGACAGCTTCTACACCTTAAACACTGGGTCATGCAACTCGTTAACTTAGGGTGTGATTATTGTGTTGGCGACAAGCTTTACACCTAAACACTGGTCATGCAGCTTCGTTAACTCAGTGTGTTATTGTGTTGGCGACAGCTTAATAATTCCAAACACTGGGTCATGCAGTCGTTAACTCAGTGTGGTTGTTGTGTTATGACAGCTTCTACACCCTTTAACAACTACTAAGACCATAGGGCCGGCTTACATCTCCAACATGAGTGGTCAACCGTTGTTTGTATGTATGTATGTATGTATGTATGTATGTAAGGTATGTATGTATGTAGTGCATATTCAAGAAATTTACTTCTACACCTTAAACACTGGGTCATGCAGCTCGTTAACTCAGGGTGTGGTTGTTGTGTTGGCGACAGCTTCTACACTTTTAACAAATTCACGCCTAGGTGACCATAGGGCCGGCCATCCTCTAACATGAGGGTCAACCGTTGTTTGTATGTATGTATGTATGTATGTATGTATGTATGTATGTAGTGCATATCTGGAGAAATTTAATGAATAATTACGAATTTTTGAATCGATAAAAAATCTGCAGGAATAAGTATAAATCTAGATAGAATTAAGAATCATTTGGACCCCTGATGTAAAGTGAGAATCACTCAGAATCTAAGAATAAGTTGGAATCTAAAAGTAAGAATTAATAAGAATCCAAGTGTAAGAAGGAATCGCTAGGAATATAAATATAAGTGAGAATCTGGGAAACTGGGAATCAATATATATTAGGTGATATCAGTAGGAATCTCTGGGAACGGTAATTCAATCTGAAGTGAGGGGGCGAGGTGGGGGCCCCTGGGAACGGTGCCCCGGGAACCTGGAATGGGAACGATGCAGGAATGGGAATTACAACATGCTCACTGTCAGTCCCGAAGTTTTCTCTGAAAGTTGATTTGTTATTTTACTTTTAATAAGAAAAGTTTGTTTATTGTGTAATGATAATATATGATGTTAGTAAATAGCAATAATGATAACAGTGATAATAATAACAATAATGTAAATAATATAAATAGATACCATATAATAATATAATTAATCCTCTTTCACTCTTCACCCTCTTCACCCGTGTCCTCTTTCACTCTTCACCCTCTTCACCCTTTTCACCGTGTCCTCTCTTCATCCTCTTCACCCGTGTCCTCTTCACCCTTTTCACCGTGTCTCTCTTCATCCTCTTCACCGTGTCCTCTTCACCTTTTCACCCTTGTCCTCTCTTCATCCTCTTCACCCGTGTCCTCTTCACCCTTTTCACCCGTGTCCTCTCTTCATCCTCTTCACCCATGTCCTTTTTCACTCACCCTTTTCACCCCGTGTCCTCTCTTCATCCTCTTTACCCGTGTCCTCTCTTCACCCTTTCACCCTTTTCACCCGTGTCCTCTCTTCACCCTCTTACCCTCTTAACCCTTTTCCCTTTTTCACCCGTGTCCTCTCTTCACCCTCTTCACCCGTCCCTCTTCATCCTCTTCACCCCGTGTCCACTTTCACTCTTCACCCTTTTCACCGTGTCCCTCTTCATCCTCTTCACCGTGTCCTCTTCACCGTCTTCCACCCTCTTCACCCGTGTCCCCTCTTCACCCTTTTCACCCTTTCACCCGTGTCCCCTCTTCACCCTCTTCACCCTTTTCACCGTGTCACTCTCTTCATCCTCTTCACTCCGTGTCCCCTCTTCACCCTCTTCACCCTTTTCACCCGTGTCCCTCTTCATCCTCTTCACCGTGTCCTCTCTTCACCCCTTTCACCCGTGTCCTCTCTTCATCCTCTTCACCCGTGTCCTCCACCCTTTTCACCCTTTTCACATGTCCTCTCTTCATCCTCTTCACCCGTGTCCCCTCTTCACCCTCTTCACCCTTTTCACCCCGTGTCCTCTCTTTCTCTCACCCGTGTCCCTCTCTTCCCACCCCTTTTCACCCTTTTTCACCTTTTCCCCACCTCTCTTCATCCTCTTCACCCGTGTCCTCTCTTCATCCCTCTTCACCCTCTTCACCCGTGTCCTCTTCACCCCTCTTCACCGTGTCCTCTCTTCATCCCTCTTCACCCTCTTCACCCTCTTACCCGTGTCTCTCTTCACCCTCTTCACCCGTGTCCTCTTCACCCTCTTCACCCGTGTCCCTTTCAACCCTCTTTACCCGTGTCCTCTTCTTAACTCTTTCAAACCCTCTTCACCCTCTTTACCCGTGTCCCTCTCTTCAATCTTCAAATGCACCTCTTCCATCTCAGGTCCCCCCACCCTCTTCACCCAGTCCCCCACCCTCTTCTCACCCGTGTCCTCCACCCTCTTCACCCCGTGTCCCCACCCTCTTCACCACCCGTGTCCTCTTCACCCCTCTTCACCCGTGTCCTCTTTCCACCCTCTCCACCCGTGTCCTCTTCACCCTCTTCACCCGTGTCCTCCACCCTCTTCAATCCGTGTCCTCTTCACCTCTTCTCACACCCGTGTCCACTCTTCACCCCTTCACCGTGTCCCTCTTCAACTCTTTCACCCGTGTCCTCTCTTCAACCTCTTCACCCGTGTCCTCTCTTCACCCTCTTCACACTCATGTCCCTCTTCACCCTCTTCACCCGTGTCCTCTTTCACCCCTCTTCACCCGTGTCCTCTTTCCACCCTCTTCACCCATGTGTCCTCTCTTCAACCTCTTCCACCCTCTTCAACCTCTCATCCGTGTCCTCTCTTCACCCTCTTCACCCGTGTCCTCTCTTTACCCTCTTTACCCGTGTCCCTCTCTTTCACCCTCTTCAACCCTCTTCACCCCCTCTTTAATCCGTGTCCCTCTCTTCACCCTCTTCCAATCTGTCCTCTCTTCAACCTCTTCACCCGTGTCCCCCTTCACCTCTCTCCACCCGTGTCCTCTCTTTCCACTCTTCACCCTGTGTCCACTCTTCACCTCTTCATCCGTGTCCACTCTTCACCTCTTCACCCGTGTCCTCTTTTTCAATCTCTCTTCTTCACCTGGTGTCCTCTCCTTCCACCCCTCTTCACCCAGGTCCCTCTTCACCCTCTTCCACCCCTCTTCACCCCTCTTTCACCTCGTGTCCTCCCTTCCCTCTCTTCCACCCACGTCCCCTCTTCCACCCTCTTCACCCATGTCCTCTCTTCACCCTCTTCCACCCCTTCACCCACCCAGGTCCTCTTCACCCCCTCTTCACACATGTCCTCTCAACCCTCTTCCACCCGTGTCCCTCTCTTCACTCTCACCCGTGTCCCTCTTCAATCTCTCTCTCTCAACCCTCTTCACCCGTGTGTCCTCTCACCCTCTTCTTCACCCGTGTCCTCTCTTCACCTCTTCACCTGTGTCCTCTATTCTCTTCACCTTTGTGTCCACTTTTTCACCTCTTCCTTTCCACCCAGTCCTTCCACCCCCTCTTCAACCCGTGTCCTCTCTTCACCCTCTTCATCTGCATGTCCTCTTCCACCTCTTTACCCATGTCCTCTTTCCACCCCTCTTCACACCCGTGTCCTCTCTCTTCATCTCCCCTCTTCACCCCGTGTCCTCTCTTCTCCCTCTTCCACCTCCTTCACACCCGTGTCCTCTCTTCACCCTCTTCACCCCTCTTCACCCGTGTCCTCTCTTCACCCTCTTCACCCTCTTCACCCGTGTGTCCTCTCTTCACCCTCTTCACCCTCTTCACCCGTGTCCTCTTTCACCCTCCTTCCACCCTTTCACCCGTGTCCTCTCTTCACCCTCTTCACCCTCTTCACCCGTGTCCTCTCTTTCACCTCTTCACCCGTGTCCTCTCTTCACCCTCTTCACCTGTCCTCCACCCCTCTTCACCCGTGTCCCTCTTCACCCTCTTCACCCTCTTCACCTGTGTCCTCTCTTCACCCTCTTCACCCTCTTCACCCGTGTCCTCTCTTCACCCTCTTCACCCTCTTCACCCGTGTCCTCTCTTCACCCCTCTTCACCCTCTTCACCCGTGTCCTCTTCACCCTCTTCACCGTGTCCCTCTTCCACCTCTTCACCCTCTTCCCGTGTCCTCTTCACCCCCTCTTCACCGTGTCCTCTCTTCACCCTCTTTACCCCGTGTCCTCTTCACCCTCTTCACGTGTCCTCTCTTCCTCTTCACCCGTGTCCTCTCTTCACCCTCTTCACCCTCTTCACCCGTGTCCTCTCTTCCTCTTCACCCTCTTCACCCGTGTCCTCTCTCTTCACCCTCTTCACCCGTGTCTTCACCCTCTTCACCCGTGTCCTCTTCCCTCTTCACCCCGTGTCCTCTCTTCACCCTCTTTCACCCTCTTCACCCTCTTCACCCGTGTCCCCTCTTCACCCTCTTCACCCCGTGTCCTCTCTTCACCCTCTTCACCCGTGTCCTCTTCACCCTCTTCCCCGTGTCCCTCTTCACCCTCTTCACCCTCTTTACGTGTCCTCTTCACCCTCTTCACCCTCTTCACCCCTCTTCACCCCGTCTACTTATTCCCCATTTATCCTCGTATGATTGCTTCCCTTCCCGACACTTTCCCTCGGGTTGTCATATTAACCACAGTTCAATTATCAGGTCCTTTAAGGGTTTCCTCTCCCCCTACCCCTTATCCCTTAGCCCCTCCTGGCCACGCCCGGGGCTGGGGAGGGGAGGCCAAGTGAGGTGGGGTGGGGCGTAGTGAGGAGGGTGGGGTAGTGAGGGGAAGGAGGGCTTAAAAAACAACATTGTAATCATGTGCTTATGGGGGCCACTTTTTGGTGTAGGGTGAGGGTGTGTGGGTGTGGGGAGGGTGTGTGTGGGAATATTACGCTGTGAATGGGTGTGGGGGAAGGGGTGTGGGGAGGGAGGGTGTTGTGGGTGTGTAGATAAGGGTATTTTATTTATTGTGACTTTCGGACTGTTGTTTGCATGGGGGGGGGGAGGGTAATGGCTTGTGTGTGTAGGAATGTGTTGAAGGTTGTTGTGTGTATGTAGTCTATGTAGGGGCAGTGTGCGTGTGGGATATGGCCTCTCTCTAAATAAGGGTTGTCAAGCTTTTATAAACAGCTAATTTCTTAAATTATATCAGTGGCATTTGACAAAGTATCTATTGTAAATCCTTAAATAATGGGAGCAATAATACTTAGGGTAAAAGAATATTAAGCTATCAGTGTCATCTACAGTAAATTAAAAATAAAGAAGTTAATAAATGACGTTGCCTCTCTGTAACGTTGCCAATGATTTTATTGCTGAACATTTAAATAATTAGTAACTGTTTTTATTTATACTGTATATACTTGTGACACTTGCCAGATGATTCTGGTGTTATTGTACAGGGGTACCTAGTGACAGCACTAGGATCCCGCTTCCTCTATCATGGAATAAACAATTGAAATTGAAAAAATTGAATTGATCCGATTATTATTTCAAGTAAAACAGAAAACTTAATAACTTTCCCAAGTGAAAAAACTATAACAGAAAGCTGACTGTTGGGTTATTTAGAAATATTAAAACTAATGTGGATCAGTTTTGTCCAGCTGACGGAGAGCCGCCACCGGCCTACATAGCCTCTCAAGTGAATGTAGTTTTCCAATTGCATGCATTTGTACCCATTACATTTACAGAAACCTTATTAAATATCCACTCTTATGGAACAACAACTCTTAGGTAATATAATATCACTATATAACATAAGACTTCAGGCTTATTAAGGGAAAAAATATTAAATTTGACTAAAATGGCTTAAATTCCTTATGGTCCAACACAATAAAGTTTATTTTAGTATGTTATTGATATAATGGTTACGTCTATATGTCCATCGAGGGCACGCGACTTATCCATTGAGGGACGCTGAGTCTCCTCTACTTTCCTGAGTGAAATCTGTGAAGACTAAAGTTAAATTAAATCTGTATTACTGAAAATACTATTTATAATATATTTTGCTTTCTACTAGGCATGTAATGTATGCCTTGCATTCATTAAGAATACGCCACTGATATACAGATATATAGCGAAATCTAAGGTATATATATATATATATATATATATATATATATATATATATATATATATATATATATATATATATATATATATATATATATATATATATATATATATATATATATATATATATATATATATGATATCCAGAAATTTCAGAGTAATTTCAAATGCCCTGCCATGAGTGATACTGAGCGTTCAAGGTCATCTGAGGGAGGTAGCCTGCCTGCTCGTAGCGAGAGATTGCGGAACTAGGCCTATATGATATTAAATGTGATTTACCGAATTAATAATGATGCGATTCATGAAGTTAAGGACTATTATTGAATTTGAAATTATTATAGATCGTTTAGCAGTCTGAATAATGTTACGGTGTCCCAAGGAGTTATTAGTTAGGCGGAAAATATATCAATGGGCCCAAGCTAGCGCCTTGGGGAGACGCGATGCTGGCTAGGCCAGTTCCGGAGAGCATTCACACAGACAAGACGTTCCGCTGTCCATCAGAAATAGTCACGTGGCCTAGTCACCTGCGCTATTGCAGTATAACAAGTAAGTCTCATTCGATCTCAGACAGGGTTAGATAGGGCAGTGATAAAGTAAACTAGAGCTAACAGTGAGTTCATTTCAGGTTTCCGTCAGAACCCACTTGACTGGAGTTGACCGGAGTTGACTGCGAGATTGACTGCCGTTGATGATTGAGGGCGATTGTCGCCATTGGACCGATAGTGTAGGCCTGTCACTGTTTAGCGGGTAGCAAAGGATCTTGAGTGAACGAGTGCTCCTGACAACCAAACGACACGGGACCAGCATCAGCAGTGGGTGATCAGTTACCACTCCGGTGCACAACCCCACATGTCCCGAGCAGCTAGTGAAACCCTCTTGCTAACGGGAAGCTAAAGTTTCTCTCAACTGTACAAGGTCTGATTGGCTCACCCCTTCCGCTTTATGGACGCACTGGGAGTACACTGAGGCTATCTGAGTATATTAATGGTCACACTGAGACCGTGAGTCTAGGACTCTAGGAGATACCTAGAGAACATTTTATCTTCCTTATCACGGTGTAGTTAACACCATTCCTCAGACTGATATTATCTTGACGTGTGTAGTTTAATATTTCTAAATAATTTTGATAGTAGTGTTTTTTGAATGTTTGTCATTAAGTGGAACCAGAGTGATACTGTGATTTGATTCTTTTTAATGCCTCTAATTCTTCATAATTCTGATCTCAGGTATAACCTTGTTCCCCAGAGCAGTGGTTAGGTTAGGTTGAAGGTACACCTCTTGGGGTGCTATAATTTTGTTGAGTGATATTAATTTGCTGAGTGCCCTTAAGGCCTATTCAGTGTAAGTATTTAATTCCTTAAATTTTATTACCATTTCTCAGTGACTGATATAATTTGTTGAGTTTATAAGGCCTATTCATTGTAGAGTATTTAATTTCCTTAAATTTTATTACCATTTCCTCAGTGACTGATATTATCTTGCTGAAAGCCCTTAAGGCCTATTCATTGTAGATTTAATTTATTTTTAGTACCATTTCCTAAGTGACTGATATTATTTTGGGAAAGCCTTAAGCCTGTTATATGTGCAATTAACATTTCTTAATACTTTAAATTTATTGTTGCCTGTGTGTCTAATATTTCTATGTCATGTATAACTTTTATTCCCCAGAGTAGTGGTTAAAGTTTAAGTTAAGAGGTGCGCATATTGGTGTACCATTATTTGATTGTGTTTGTAGTGTTGGAGGGAATATAAGTGTCTAAATTTTACAGTGTGTCTCATTCATCCCAGTCCAGACGCTATCCTTCCACGGGTCACGGACAGTTCATTTTGTGTAGTAGATTTAAGTGTTCTTGTGCTGGTTCGATTTTTCTCAAAGGCGCTTCACCTTTAACTATTAAATTTTAATAAACCCCAAGTCAAGTGAGAAATTAAAGTCAGCAAATTCCGACCGGTACATATATATATATATATATATATATATATATATATATATATATATATATATATATATATATATATATATATATATATATATATATATATATATATATATGTAATA